>NW_005372121.1:1798779-1831443 GCF_000412655.1 Myotis brandtii
ACACAAAACAGTTTGTTATAAATGATATCAGATTTACTCTGAAAAATGTACCCTGGTAAATTCATATACTTTTTTTAAAAGGTAAAAGTAATGCCCCAATACATTTTCCCTCTAGATGGACGCCACTTGAGCAAGAAAAATAATTAGCAACTTGTATTGCTTGTCTAGAAAAAAAAATTTGCCTCTTGAGGAAAATTGCCTCCAAATGCTGGGCTGTTCTAATGAAATCCCCCTTTCTCACACAGGAAATAAAGCTGGAAATAGTAGTGACCTCTTCTTGCTTGATAACATGTTTACATGAGCGTTTCCAGGCAAGGTCCCTAGTTGAAGTAGCCTGGTAAATTCTTTCTTTGCAAGGGCCAAGATGCTCGTTCACTTGTTTAAGATGCTAAAGAGTTAAGACCAGAGTTCATAACATGGACTTGTCCCATGACACCCCTCCCCCCTTCGCTCGATGAAAACATGCTCATGTGAAGTGAATTCTGAAACCAAATCCGCTGAACACCCCCGGCATTTGGTCCCAGGTTTGTACTGTGACATTCAAACGTCTGCCATGGCCGTTGCAATGTAAATAGGAAATTCTAAATGTGATTTGAATTGCCCTTTGGGGAGTTTTGCACTGAGAGACGGTGCATTTCCCAGATAGCCAATACTCAACGTGGAGCAAGCCCAGTGGTCGGGTGGGAGACTGTTCTGCTTCAGAGAGCAAGTTGACAGGAAGCTCTGCAGGCCTTCAGCGGGACCCGGGGAATTTGGCAGTTGACATAGCCATCTATAGCTTTGAAATAGTTTCTCTTGTTAGAAATGTTTTAGATTAACCTAGGAAAATAAGCACCTTCATTATTCCCATACCATGATTCAGGGTTGAGGTGACAGCTGCCCACTTAGATCCTCGTTTAGAGACTGGTATAAGCAACGACTGAGCTTTTAATGAGCAACAAGCTTTTGGAGTTGTGATAAGTCAGCCTTTCCTGTAATGGAAGCATCCGTGCTAGCAGACACACTCTCAGGTGCTCAGCCCTTTCTTGTGCAATGCCTCTGAGTGTTACACACGGAAAATGCAGGATAAATTCAAATGTTATTAGGATTTTTCAAGATTTTTAAAGTCAGAATTAAATTCAAGGGTATTGGATTTTATATCGTTTGTGATAGTACCTGATATAAAATTCTAGTGGATGCTACCCATACATGTGAGCTGTGGGACTTTAAGAGAAGTGCATTGCTAAAATTCTCCACGAGAGGGCCATGCCTCCCTTCTTCCTTGTGCTTCAGGATCAGGGCTCAAAAAAAAAAAAAAAAAAAAAAGCAAAAAAGGTGGTGGGGATCTGTGGGAAGTAAATGTTATATGTGATTATTTTTCCTTCAACTATATATCAAAATAGGTGATAAGTAATTTTTTTTTAAATAATGGATCAAAAGTGTATAAAATGAAAAGCTTCCTTGCCAGTTTTTCTCCCCCATCCTACTCCTCAGTCTTTTTTACACAAATGTAATTGCATCAGACATTAATTTCATGTCTTGTCTATTTGTTTATGCACTGAACTATATATTGTAGGCATCTCTTCCTATTAACTCACACAGATCTACCTTTGCTTCCATATGGCTTTAGAATATTTTATTGTGTGCTCCTAAAATGGTTTGTTTGATAAACCCCCTATCAATGGATATTTAGATTGTTTTCAGTATTTTGCTATTTAAAAAAAATGCTTTGGTGAAAAGGCTTGCATTTAGTCCTTTTCACATATGTGAGAATTTCTCTGTAAGTTCTTTAGTTGCATAATTGCAGAGCTTGATTTTTTGAACTTTATTAGATACTGAAAATCCTGTCTAGCTCAAAAAAAAAAAAAAAAAAAAAAAAAAAAAAAACCCCTGCCCCTGGCTTCTAGTGCCACTATGTATGAAAGTGCCTTTTAGCCCTGGCCCTGGAAAGCAGTGGGTATGTCAAACCTTGTAAGAGTTGCCAATCTGTTAAAGGAAAAATAATATCTTGGCAGTTGTTTAAAAAATTTCTAGGTCTATGATCACTTCAATTAATGAAGTAAATTTCAAAAAATCATTGAGTAAACTGACATGGCTTCCATAAACTAGTGACAATAAAACCAGTGCTAAATACTGGATGCCCAAAACTGTTGGATGCACAAAAGTTTTGTGGAACCTATAGATTCCATACTCAGGAATTCATCCCATATACATAACTCATTTTTCACAAACAAAAACCATATTCATGTACGTAACTCACTCATTTTCCTTATTCATATGTATTTTCCTGTTTACTGTTTTCCACAAAACTTTTATATCATTTAAAAAAAATTATTATAAACATTCTGCAAAAGGGGGTATGTAGATATTATTTCTAACATACAGATGAGAATGAGTCTTTGAACTTCTTGCTTCTTTTTACTTCATCATGATTATGATCTGAGCTTAAAAGACTTCAGGGAGGAATCAGAATCTCGTTTCACCTTCTAAGCCTGTTTCTCTCTTTCTCCATAGAGACCGCCTATCACAATTTGCCTATTATTTTCTCTCCATTCTAAACTACAACACCCACCCTTTCCTCTTAGTATTTAGCAAAGAACAAAATGCCCAGAATTGAAATGTGAAGTTTTTTTCTAACAAAATATTTTTATTACTAGGTTAAATATACACTCAAGTAGCAAATTCAAAATAATTACAACAAAAGTTAGCTAGTTTGTCCATTTTCCTCTGGCAGAAAACCAGTTCCTTTGGTGACAGCTATATATACCCTACATGACCCCAAAATCCCACCAAGGGACAAACCTACCTTGGAAAATTGCAAAGCAGATACAAAGCTTGTCTACTCCTCTCATTGCCCCCGTCTGAGACCTCTTTCCTCCTTCTCCCCACCCTGTAGCTGTGTGTAGCTTTGTCCCAGTCATCCACACAGGAAGGGAGATATTCTGACCTTCAGTATTAGTTGAAGATTCTCCCAGGGTGTGGGCAGTGCATATAAATAGAGAACATTCAGAGACTCAAAGGAGAGCTTCTCTTAAGGGAATAATTTAGGGAACAGTGAACAGGAGATGTATATTCATAGAATATTTCCAAGGTGATTGTTATGCCTGTTGCTGTGGATTCTCTCTGGCTCTGTGTAAATGTGAAATTCCAAATGTAGAAAAATAGAATGGTAATCAACCATTACATGTACTGGAATATCATGATTTCTTTCAATTTAGTGATTCTCTCTCTCCCTCTCTCTCTCCCGCTCTCTCTTTCTCTCATTTGTTTTCTTTTGGTTTTGATCACCATGCTTCAAGCTTTAGAATAGAAGTTCTAAAACCCACACTCCAGCCTTCCTGGGTAGGGGAATTTTGTTGGACTCTACCCGGTGCCAATTGAGGAAACAGCCCCCTCCTTCCTGCCTCTACTCCAACCAGATAAGAATCAGCGTGACTTTAAGTGTCTCAATAATTTTTTGCTTTGAGGTCTCTGCATTTTTAGGTTGTGCTATGGAAGTTCCATTTTTGTTATTAACTAATATATTTGAAATAAATAAGATGAAATGAGGCAGAATTGTTATTACTAGCTGCCAATTTATGAACTTGAAAAATATGGCCTTGCTAGAAAGGAAAATACATATGAATAAGGAAAATGAGTGAGTTACGTACATGAATATGGTTTTTGTTTGTGAAAAATGAGTTATGTATATGGGATGAATTCCTGAGTATGAATGTTATTATAAAAATAATAATTTAATGAAAATACATTTATACAAATCAGAAAGGACAGAGATTTGTGTAGATAAAATGGAATTTATTTCTGCCGTCCATTGTAACTTTCTTTATTGAAAATGTGATTTTTGGATTATAAAGCTCCAGCTATGCAGTAATTTCTTATCAGTTGGGTAAAATAACCTTTGGACAGAATATTTTAAAATTGTAGTGTATTTTCTATAACAAATATTGTGCATCGAATTCTTCATGCTCTATGTAAGAGACCCAGTATGCTCCATGTTAAGTTGACAGAGGGTCAAATGCTTTTAATACAACTGGGGAAACTATTTAAAAAATATTGAAAATTTCCCAGTGGTTAAAAAGTTTATGTCCAGAAGGCTAGAAATAAGAGTTGGTTCATTTACCAGGCACAGAAGTAGTACACAGAAACAGGAACTATAATTAAAAGGAAGGAGGGAGGGAGGGAGGAAGAGGGGGAAGGAAGAAGGAAGGGAGGGGAAGGGAGGGAAGGAAGGAAGAGTTGACTTGTTATTTTCCATTTTCAGTTTGTCCAGGTACACTTTGGGGGTAGAATTGTCACCGTGTGTTCTGCTGTCAGTCCATCTCAGGGGCATCTGATGTCTCCCTGGCTGGTTTGAAGCCAACGGTGACAATGGAGGTGAACAGAGCAATTCTACCCCTGCCTTATACAGGGTGGGGGGAGGTGTCACACTTGTACATTTAAGTCCAATCGATTCCTACAGCTTAAAATAAATAAAATTCTGGGAAAGAAGCTATAGATTCCCAGTCCTTGAAGATGATATAACTTCAATTTCATAACACAAGCTCTACTGATCAGCTCAATAAAAAGAGGGAAAACTAGACCAGTTCCTGTAGACAAAATAACCAGGTGATTCATTGTATTTTTCATGTTTCAACAAGCACTTTTGACAGGAGGTGAATAAAGTCACATGAATGCATTAGTATCCTTAGGTGTGTATGGATCCTGCCAGTATCCTAAAGTGAACGCATGTACTGTTAGCATCCTCAGGTGCACGTGAATGCCACTTCCTATTAAGTTGCATTCTCCAGAGACCCAAAGGAATGTTCATGTTTCTAAAAAACTAGCTTGTGCCAATGTTTAAAGCCTTCAGATTGCACAAGTGCCTACACTTTGGCAAACTACTAAAAGGAAAAAGTCTCTAGTGTTTCTGGGATGTATCATCTTTTGTTGGAAACACCGAATTACAGAGCGTTCTGGGAAGAAGCCCCTGAAGAGCTTATTTGCTGTTTGAATACAAATTTGACTTTTTCTAGAACAATTTTCAAAAGAGGTTTTCTTTTGCAAAATCATTACTTTTATGGAGATATCAAGAGCAATACTATTACACATTTCTTGGACTGATTCAAAGTTCTCCCCCTCTCAGATCTGACGCAGGAAGTAAGTAATAAGTACAACCTTCTAAAATATTAGGATCTGTGTCATCTTTTATCAATATTAGACATTTTTCAACGTTTAATTTTAATTTAGTTTGTTTTTAGAAACTGGATTTTATGAGCATTTTTAAAAATGATATATGCATTTTGGTTTTCACCTCTAGTTTCTAGTTAAAACTCACTGGAGAAAAGAGTTGGTGTCATATACCAAAAATAACAATGACCTGTTATTATTTAAACTTCCAAGTTTTTCTTTTCCTCAATTGTGGATCCACACTGCCTCAATTCAGTTCAACCAACATTTAATAAAATTGCAGTGTATCCCATACATGATGAGATTTATCATGCTCATAAAATTCTTGCTTGGTGATCATGTTTGGCCTGGCCGTAGCTCTTGCCTAACCTCACTACACCTTCTTCACTTACCAAAATTGTTTGTCTTTTCTGGAACAAATCCTTTCCGATTATCTCCCTGTAGCAGGGAGATAATTTTTACTCCCTCCCTTTTACTCCCTCCCTTTTACTCTTATCTTGCTCTAAATCCTCCAAGTAAGTCCCTTAAAACAACATAATCCACTAATTTGATATGGTCACAGCAAGGAAATTAAGACAACGTTAACCATGTCACTGGAAAGTTCCCCTTTTATTGTCTCGCTCATGATCTTAGAAAAATTTCACTCCCCAGAACTGTGCAGTTAGTAAGCTCTCAGAATGCCTCCATTTATTCATCCAACTAGTTGAAACCGTGGCAAAGTTCGTTCCTCCATATTTGATTAAACTCAATTAAGTAATGGGGTCTTTTGTCGTCAGTCTCAACTTCATCTTCCAAGGAAAATCCACTGCACTTTACAGTTCGTATGATGCCAACCATTCATTTCTTTGTGGTGTTGAAGGTAATTTGATTTATATCGTGCCCTAGTTAAGATGCCCATGTCTTCAAGCATTTTGACTCAGAGTTAGAGGCTAAGGTCAAGTTAACAATGGTAATCTGTCTCCCTGTTTGCACACAATGAATCACCATTTGGGTTTTAAGACCATGGTAAGCTTTGACTTGGCAGCGTGGTTCAAAGGTTGTCAGCAAAATGTATGAAAGTGGCCTGCCTCTGGCACCTCTGATCATAGATGTCACGAATTTTCTAACAAGGCCACCAATCTAGTTGTGAATAATTGGTAAGAAGGAGGAGTGGTTAAAGAAGCATTAGTCCTGTGCCATATTTAGACTGGATTGATTTGATCTAGACTTAATAATATTAAAAGCTCTTCTAGTCATTCCCAGGGCACAAATGAAAATGCTTTCAAATTATTAAGAAGAAAAAAACAACAGTGACTTATTCAGAACAATATGGAAGGAGAGTGATAAAATGAAGTCATTCATTTCATTCCTTTACTTTGGACCAAGTAAACTGCCATTAGGGAGCGAGAGAGCTTCAGGAAGAGTTGCAATATTTTATTACTAACGGAATTGGAGTTTGTTATGGAGAGTTGGCAATTAAAGTAGATGAAGTTGAGATGAACAATTCCTAAAAGAGACCAGTTTCCTTCAAGCATCTTGTTCTTAGTCTTAAGAAATACAGACAAAGTGGTGACTTTCAAATAAAATAAAAAAATCCTCTGAGATCTGGTCAACTTTGAGTTTTCCTAAATAAAGTCAGTGCCTGCTACATAGTAAGCATTGAATTAATATTTGCAGATTAAGTGAATGGAAGGCTTAGTGGTGTCTATCAGTGAATATTCATATCTGTCTTTAAAATATTGGTGTTAAGAAAAGTTATCTGTTTTCACAAGCTATGACTTAAATGCAATGATTTTATGACTTGAACTGACAAAGAATCTACTATATTGTTATTTTATTGCATCATACAAAGTAACATTAACTGCTTCTTTTGTGTCTGTTTTTGATGCTTTCTTTTTCTATAGTGATAAAGGGCAAATAATACTCAAGATGGCCAAATAGATACCTGTTTGTCAGGTTAGGGTTTGAGCTGATCACTGATACAGAAATTTCATTAGTATATATAAAAATCCTTTGTTGACTTTCATTAACCTTAATATTGATATGAAGAAAATTCTCATTAAGAATTCATTTTAAATGGGTATTCAAACTTAACACTCTTCGATAATAGTAAAAAAGTAATTGCCTGAAATGTGAAATGAAAGCATTAATTACGATTAATTATTCTGTTCCTAGATTCTATAAACTTTATATTGTATACACATTTAAGGGACTAGTATCACACTTGAGCAGAAACATAAACACTGGAGTATTTTGGATTTCAGAGTTTCTTGCCTTCTGTATAAGCACCCTCTCTACCCGGTACCTCCCTCTTTGTCTACTCACCATATTGTTCATCATCCAATCTGTGAGCTCTACGTGGATAAAACTGATAGCTTTCATTAACATTCCAAAGTAGAGTTCTTGCATCCGGTATGACTAGTGCCATCCACTAACCTAGTGGATTGGAAATGGGTGGCCTTCTTTCTGCATTCTACTCCTATCCTGTAAATTCTGTGGATCTGGAAGAAAACAGTGATTGGTAACAAAGTATTTCAAACTCAATATTTAATTGTTTCATAAATGAACAAAAAAATTATAGGATATAATCTTACTTATGAATAACCGTGGTTTTGAATATAGTGTAACCAACTTACTATGCACTCATATTGAACTAAAATGTTCCAGATTTCCATCAATGGAGGTATTTTATGGATCATTTTCATAATAAAAATTATTTGAGGTTTAAAACTAAATAGAGCTCTGGAAACAGCAAAATCCATTTCTCCCTCAGGGACGAGGTGGCTTTCCCAGAGTAACAGGGGTAAGAATTACTAACTCCCAATGCTAAGTTCAGATCTCACTGTACTATCCTGATTCTGTGAAATGAGATAAGGAAATGAGTTATAGGTCCTTCAGTAAGAGCCCATAAATCAATAGGGTATGTTCATACCCCCCTGTCTGTGCAGTAACTCCTGGGAAGAAGTACAATGTAATGTCCAAGAAAATGACTTTGAATCATCAGTGCTGATTCTGGCTGTGAACACTTTGGGCAAATGACTTAACATTAGTTTCCTTAGTTTCCTCTGTACAATGGAAAGAATAGTAATTGTTTACTCACAGGTTTGTTTCAATTATCAAATAAGATAATATAGGTAGAGGGCTTAGAACAGGTCTGGTACACAATACTAGGTACTCAGAAATGTCAGCTGTTAAGTCATGATCTTTTCCTCAGGTCTCCAAGACATTAATTTCTTATACCTGCCCTCTGGTTAGCCTTACCTTCTCTTATGTCTTCGAACTTCTCCACCCTGTCCTCACTTGAGTTCCTGCATTCTGAACATCTACTAGAGGTTAGAATCTCCTAACCACAGTTTTAACTATGCTACTTATTTTCACCTTTTAGTAGCTGAACAAAACACAAGAGAAGATTGAAAATCAGGCATGAATAAAGTAACCATGGTTTTTCAGAACGGATGGATTTCTTCTGTGGGCATTAATATAATCCATCGACATTAAGTTTAGGTATTATAGCATTTCTAGGATTTTGATTTATTGTTAGGCTTTTATCTGGAGAACTGATAAAGAAGAAATATTGTTGCCATATATTTATTAAACAGCTGGAGGATGGCAACCACCAAGTTCTACAGAAGGAGCATCAGCCATCACCAGTGGCCCAGGGGGTTACCATGCTGACAATGGTATATAACAGGGGTGGGGAATGTCCGGCCTGCAAGCTGTATAAGGCCCAATAAATCATTTGGTCTGGTCCTGCCAAGGCATTAGGGGTGAGTTGATTAAATATTTGACCAAATATAGCAGGCTAATTTTTAAGTTGATAATTTTGTATGGCCTGCAGATGATGTTATAAATACCTAAATGGCCCTCGGCAGAAAAAAAGGTTCCCCACCCCTGATATATATGCTGTCCAAAAAGAATATCACCACTTTTCCTGAAATACTCCAAATGTTTCCTTAGGGATTGGTGCTGTATATAAGCATCTGCCCAAAAATCAAGCCGAAAAGAGATAAACCAGTAGAACTTTGCTTTCAGGACCTGTCCCAGCTCCATTGTCTTAAGATCATTGATCTTTTCTGACCCACATGCTCATGCTGCTTTCTGATCCTGAGTCCCTAGAATGCCCACATTCTGTAGCTCTTACAATGTCACGCGCTGTCAGGCTGACCTCTCCTGCCAGTGCTCTGATGGCCAAGGTAAACTGAAAAGGCTGGTTGTTAAAAACATAAGAGTGGCTACGTGCTGATTCAGATTTGCTTATTTGCTGTGGCATTTTGAAATCAGTATCTTAATATTTTTCAACCCATTTGTAACTGGAATGTGAACATCTTAGGCCATTTGGGAGAGAGATGCCATATGGCAAAAACAAGCAAAAAAACAAAGAAATCTTTAGGAACAGAGAGAGCTTTTCCTCTTATCTCTTATACAATCTTTCATTCAGTACTTTATTACATCTCAAAAAAGAAAAAAATCTCTTGGTACAATCCCTTATCTCCATTCCTTTCCAGGTCTCCAGTTCGGGTTCATGTTGTCTTTTGCTTGAATGCCTGCAATGACTCCCAACTGGGTCCCAGCCTCCAATCCAATATGTACCCTGTCATCAGTCTGATCATGATGTTTCTATGGCAACCCACAAGCACCAAGATTAAGACTTCAGTGTGATATTAAAAACACTTCACTTTTAAGGACCAACACATCTTTTCAACATCATACTTGTTTCTAAACCCTGTCCTCTAGCCATGAAGCAACTGTGTCTGTCCCTTTCAATAAAAGACTTCTTCATTCATGCTTTCCCTTCTGACTGATAAATGTCTACTCCTCTGCTAGGCCCAGTTTTATGTCATCTCTCTGAGGATACCCTGATTCCCGCCTTACATGCTTTACTCTTCTTTAAGATGCCTTAGACGTTTCTTACATGTCTCTATTACTGGCACTTGTCAGATTGTTCTGGATTAGTGTTTCACGTGTCTTCCTGAATCAGTTTGTTAGGTTCTTAAAAACATAAACTAGGCCCCAGCGCCAAGCCTAGCGCCCTGTGAATAATTGTAAATGTTGAATAATTGTTTAATAGGCAAATGAATGCATAAGCATATCATACAGGGAGCCAGTGTTCTGTTTTTGTGTAAGATCAGCCTTTCACACAGTTACGGATCTTGGGCTAGGAGAAGCTTTTCTTGTTTCCTTCATCCAACATTTATTGAGCGTCTTTGGATGTTCTGGGTTCCATGTGAGGTGTCAGGCATGTTGAAAATAATAAAACATAGCCTCTGTCCCAGAGGTGTTCTCAATTTTAATGTGAAGGGAAAGTAATAATATCATTTGGGTACCAATAGCTTAACAGGAAACCCCTTCATGTTTATAATGGGAATGTGGAGCTGTCTTCTGCTGCCTGAGGTCCATCACTTGAAATGAGTTTGAGTGCAAATGATCATTTCAGTATTGTGCGCTGACACCCTGGCATGTGCAACAGCCATTGGGAGAGCCTCTGCTCAATAGCGCGTGGGGCATGAAATCTGATATGGAAAGTGGAAAGGGGTCAGGACCCTGGGCTCTAATTTGAACTCTGCTACTGATTAGCTGTGACCTTGGACAAATGATTTAATCTATTGGATATCTTATCTCTAAATTGAGGTTGTTCTAGACTCCAGATGAATGGTTCTCCACAAGGAGTTCATCATAGGGTTTTAATATATATATATATTGTCCTCACCAAAACTTCGCTGAATTAGAATCAAATCTCTCAAGGTGAGGCCAATCCATGAGTACTTTGGCAAAAAACAAAAAACAAACTTGCTGGTGCCGGCCATGGTGGCTCAGTGGTTGATCATCAACCTGTGAATCAGGAGGTCATGGTTTGATTCCCGATTAGAACACATGCTCAGGTTTCAGGCTTGATCCCTGATCATGCTGCAGGCAGCCAATCAACAGTTCTCTCTCATCATTGATGTTTCGATCTCTCTCTCCCTTTCTCTCTGAAATCAATAAAAATATATATATATAAACTTGCTGGTGATTCTGAGAGGCTCTGAACTGAGCTATGTCTGTTCCTGATGATATCTGGATATCTGAGGTCTCTGGCAGGCCCCCACCCTGACTGAAACATGCGGACTCAAGGCCCACTCCAGTTTTTCTCCTTTAATAGGCTGTGAGAACCAGGAACATTGTTTCAAGAAACAATCAGATCAGTAGGTGACATCATAGGTCTTCCTGAGAGAGAGGAAAGAGATGCAGAACAAAGATAAGACCCAAAAAAAAAAATTCCCAAACGTTTGTGGGATGCTGGTAATCACAGCCAGTACCGAACCCATGCACAGCTTCTTGAACTTCAGGATGGACCCAGTCATTCTGGTGCCCTGACTCCCCTATATTTATTCTCTGACCGGGGCACAAAGATCTGGGTGAGCTAATGCATCAACTCATTAAAAATGAACAATTAAAACAATGAAGTTGTCAGTTCTTTTACCAGATTGCAAATAAATAACCTGCCTGTCAGGCTGGCTGCTCTGCTGGACCATTAGTTTAATACAAAGACATTCTGAGGAGCGGGTGGATGACAGCTGATCTATCACCGGGCCTTTGATAAAGACCTGAGCATAATATGCTGTCATAAACTACCGAAGGTCAATCCCAATTTTCGAGAAGCAAAGTGTTAGACGAAATTTGACTATACCTCTCTGCCCATCTTGTAAGCTATAGGTTATTGTTGTTGGTTTTTTGTTGTTGTTTTTAACTGGTAGGATGCTAAGTATTTGTTGTGGCAATCTAAAACACTTTTCTGCTCTGCTTATTTAGCATGTCAGGGACACTGTGCTGTTGTAGATGGCCTTGAAGTTTGTAACTGTCACAGTGGAGAGACTGGGATCTTAGGACCGCACAATGTCCCTTCTTTTTTTCATATAAATATGTTTTTATTTATTTCAGAGAGGAAAGGAGAAAGAGAGGGGGATAGAAATACCAATTATGAGAGAGAATCATTGATAGGCTGCCTCCTGCATGCCCCACACTGGGGATCAAGCCTGCAACCGGGGCATATGCCCTGACTGGGAATCAAATGGCAACATCCTGGTTCATAACTTGACACTCAACCACTGAGCCATGCCGGCCCAGTCACAATTTATCTTCTTGCCAAGGTGGACTGGGTCTTCCCACAGGAAGCCAAGGAAGTGACTCTATGTCCGGTCAAATGCTAAGACAGTCATGGATTTCAAAAGAAAAGTCAATTCATTGCATTATCTTATATGTATCATTTGAATAGTATAGATCATCTCATAAAATATTTGCCAACCAGATATATTGCTCCCAAAAGATAAAACAGTAAAGACAATTAAATAAAAACAAATCCATTAAAATTTCTAATTGATATCTCATCTATCTTTAATATTAGTGGGAAAAATGAAGCTATGAATCACTTTTCAAAAGTGACCTTAAAGAAGGTAATTCTTATTTCTTAGAACTACTATTAGAAACTTTACTCTGTAGTAAAACTATAGTGAGGGGCACAGGTTGTTGGTACTTATCTCTCTAATTAACTTTGTCTCAGTTTGAATCTAAGCAAAAATGGTTCCTTGATTTTTTAAACATTTAAATTCTTTATTGTTTAAAGTATTACATAAGTCTCCTTTTCCCCCATTGACCTCTCCCCGGCTGCTCCCACCCCCCAGCACATGCCCTCACCCTGCTACTGTCTGTGTCCATTGGCTATGCTCATATGCCAGCATACAAGTCCTTTAGTTGATCTCTTATGCACCCCCCTCCCCTGCCTTCCCATTTAGGTGGGACGCTGTGTTCAATGCTTCTATGTCTCTGGCTCTATTTTTGTTCATCAATTTATGTTGTTCATTATATACCACAAATGAGTGAGATCACATTAACGCCTTGATTTTTGATAAAAGTCAATCAAGTACCTGGAAAGCCAACAAGTCAAAAATACAATGTTTGCCTTCCAAAATCTTTTAGAGATTTATCTGCATTCAGATTATAGCTTCATGGTCAAAGTCATTTAAGTTTTACCTAAATCAAAAATAGTACCTATTAATTTACTCTCATTTTTAGTACATTCCCTGGTTAATGTAAAGAGTAAAATATAGTATGAGCATGGAGTGGCAGCTTAGATCTACATGGAAGACACACACAGAGGTTTTGTGGTCATTTGCTTGCCCAGAATAATTTCAACTAGGAAGGGGTATCAGCTAAATTACTTCAAACTGATTTGACCAGATCTTCCAGTGGCCTGGATGGCTAATTAGTAAACAAAGTGAACAAGAAATGTTCAGTGGAAAACTTTCCAGGCTGATTTTCCTACCTAGTAAGTTAAGCCACAACTTTGCCTCTTGTCCAGCTTTGTAATTTCTTTGTTACATAATATTAATGTCTCTCTCACTTCCAAAAAAGCAGCACTGAGAGAGTGGGGGGAAAGCTCAGAGCTCATCCTGAGGACACTGTGGTTTTGTTCCTGGTTTTGCCACTTATTAGCTATAGCATTTGGGCAAGTCATTCAATATCTACTTACCTTATTATGTGCACAGTAACACCTGCTTAAATGAGCTTTTCACTGTTTTATACGGAGTCCCTAAAGTTTTGTTTAAAAAAATAAAGTTATTTTAAAGGTAGAGCACTAAGAAGAGCAAGCAATTCATGATCTAGAAACTTCTACTGGGATCTGCGACTAGTCCTTCATTTCTCTGTGTTTCAGCCGTTGAGAAATCTGTTCTTCCTAAGTCTCCCTGTAGATATGTTTGTGTACTCAAGCTGCTTCCCAGGTTCTTGCTGGGTCCTGACCTTCTCCCAAGAATCCCAAGTCCTTCTCAGTGTGATCAAAACCTGCCCTTTGAGTCCATTAGTACTAAATAAGATTATTTTAAAAAGTAATTGGTGATAGTTTTTCCATATATTTTTAATATCCTATAGTTTTTTAAATGTGATATTTTATTGATTTCTATAGAGTTGTGCATGAGGCTAGTGTTAAGAACTTGACCCTGTATGATAACATTAGAGGTCCGGTGCACAAATTTCATGCACTGCGGGGGCGGGGGGGCGGGGGTCCCTCAGCCCGGCCTGCACCCTTGCAGTCCGGGACCCCTTGGGGGATGTCCGACTGCCAGCTTAAAGAGTGGGCTTAGGGAGCGAGCCTAAGCTGGCAGTTGGATATCCCCCGAGGGGTCCTTAGTGCTACCTCGGAGTCGGGAGAGACTCTTGCCACCACCGCTGCGCTTGCCAGCTGTGTGCCCAGCTTCTGGCTGAGCAGTGCTCCCCCTGTGGGAGGGCACTAACCACCAGGGGAAAGCTCCTGCATTGAGTGTCTGCCCCCTGGTGGTCAGTGTGTGTCATAGCGACCAGTCATTCTGCCGTTTGGTCGATTTGCATATTAGGGTTTTATTACATAGGATGGTCTCTAAGGGATAAATCAGAAGCTAATTGAAACATTTGGGAATACAGAAAGTATGACAGGTGGAATAATGGATCCTCAAAGATATCCATGTTGTAATTCCTGGAATCTGTCAATATTCTATTTATCAAAAAAAATCACTAATTATTTTTTTAAATAACCCTATTTAGTATTAATGGACTCAAAGGAAAATTTTAATCACACTGAGAAAGACTTGGGGTTCTTGGGGTTGTCTCATATGGCAAAAGGAGTTTTGGAGAAGTGATTTAATTAAGGATTTTGAGATTGGGAGATTTTCCTGGATTACTGGGTGGACCTAATGTAATTACAAAGGTTCTTATAAGAGGGAAACAGGCAATCAGAGAAGAAAGAAGTAGCTAAGCTGCTGCCTGGAAGATAGCGGAAGAGGCCACAAGGCAAGGAATATAGGTTGCTTGTAGAAGCTGGGAAAGGCAAGGAAGTAGATCCTCCCCTCAAGTTTCCAGAAGTAACACAGACTTGCCAACACCTTGATTTTTGACTTCTGACCTCCAGAAATGTAACAAAATAACTTTGTATTGTTTTAGCCATTAATTTGTCATCATCTGTACAGCACCCATAGGAAACTGAAGCAGAAACTTTTTAAACAATGTATGCCTGCTATTGTCTAATGTATGTGCATACCATTGCCAACACACTATTTAGGGATCTTAGTAGTACATGGGTCTTTCCCTCTGGAAATTTTTCCTCTTCCCTGCCATTTTTCCATCCGCTCCCACTTCCCACTCTCTCTAGTGTTTCATATCTCAGTTAAATAGTGATCTCCCCGCCGAAACTGGTTTGGCTCAGTGGATAGAGCGTCGGCCTGCGGACTGGAAGGTCCCAGGTTCGATTCCGGTCAAGGGCATGTACCTTGGTTGCGGGCACATCCCCAGTGGGACATGTGTAGGAGGCAGCTGATCGATGTTTCTCTCTCATCGATGTTTCTAACTCTCTATCTCTCTCCCTTCCTCTCAGTAAAAAATCAATAAAATATATTTAAAAAAAAATAGTGATCTCCCCAAGAGAACATGTGGAACCAACCCCTCCCACCCCAATCCAATGCCTGCCAGTCTAAATTGGGATCCCTGATGTTATTCTCTTTCCTACACCCTGCACCCTTACAACATTTTAAATTATTTATTTATGTCAATGACTATTTTGTTGTGTGTATCTCTGTGCTATTATACACTTGGTAGGCACAAGAATCATATTTGGTTTTGCTCACTGTTGTGAACACAGCACACAATAGGTATCCAGGAAGTATTTCTTGGCTGAATGAAAACATCCCAGAATTCTACATGTTTTGTAAATCGTGCCTCATAATGAAGTCTATCTAGAAGCTTGAGCAATAAACTAACACACTTCCTTCTCAGTCAGAGGACATGAAGCAGGCTTTGCAGTAACTGTGTTCCTCTGAAGTCTTAGTCAATGTCATCATTATTCAGCCAGGTGACAACGGATGGATGTTTTTTGTGACACGTGTTATCTAAGAAATACTATACTATTTCCCCGAAATTCCTGTTGGATAACATTCAGGATGCTTTTTCTTGCTTTTATTTTTATTATATTGTTTTGCAACATAACTTGTAAAATTCTTTAGTAATCTTTAAACATCTATTTGAGAACTAACTTTAAGAGCTTAGAAGGTCATGAGTACATTATTTGTATCTTCTGCAATTTTGATTCCTCAAGCTAAAGATATGCCTGAGATCTTCTTGGGATGGAGAAGTGATTAACATTTGTGAATGGTTTTATGAAGCCTCAAAACATTAAATGATTAATGAGAATATGAATAAATTTTCTTTATATGTGGTTCAGAAATGTCACCATGTGATTGCAATGGGTTTTGCTGTTGTTGCTGTTGTTTTAGAAATATTTTTCCTGATTGCAGATACATATAAAGATGGTCTTTAAATATTAGATAATTTTTTCCATAATTATTCTGAATGTTTTTATGATGTTTGCTCATATACGTCACCTTTGTTAAACATTGATTCTGATTTTAAATGTGTCAATGGAAAGGAAAGGAATTTTATTGAGGCACTATGAGATTCCTATATGTCACTATGTCCTTTAGGCTATTCTTCATAATAATTTATGAGATAGATTTTATTAATCCCACTAGTACCCTGCGCATGAATCCGTGTACCAGTAGGTCGCTACTGCCCTCTAGTAGCTCTCCACCTGCTGCCCCACCATCCTGTAGCTCCCCCCGCCCCCTCCTCATAGCTTGTTGCCCTGCCCTCTCCTATAGCTCTCCTTCTCCCCTAGCTTGCTGCCCTGCCCTGGCCTGTAGCTCTCTGCCACCTGCTTGTGGCCAGCAGGTTGCTGCCACCCTCTTGTAGCTCTCCGCCCACTGTCCCGCCCACCTGTAGCTTCCCCCAACCCCCCTCCCTCCCCTCATAGCTTACTGCCCTGCCCTCTCCTATAGCTCCCTGCAGCCCGCTTGTACCTAGCTGGCCCACCCTCCTGCTGATCTGTTATCTGGTCATGATGTGCTTGGTTGTTGAGTCTCAGGGCTTAATGGCTAATTAGCATATTCCTCTCTTATTATACAGGATTATACAAAACAAAAAAAGAAAGTGAGGGCCTTGCAGCTTAAACAGCTTGTTTAAAGCCAGCGATAAGGTCCATGGCAGTGCCTGACCTAAGTGCATGCCATGTCCTTTAGACCACACGACCTTCAATGGATGCCTGCAGATCAGCACAGCATTCTTGATGACTCTTCTCAAAGCAGACCAGTTCAAATGTCCCTTGCCTCAAAGCCCTATGCCAGTGGGCCCCAGACCTCAAGATGGAAATGGCTAAATAAATTGGGGTACTGGACCTTATAAAATAAATCCCATTGTGTTCAGCACAGCCACTTTGACCTCTTAATATTATTAACCTCCACAGAACACAGGTTTTGTGGCCATAGTTGCTGTAGTAGGACTACGCTCTATGCTCACTTAACCCTGTGGCAAGAAAAAAAACACACACACGCACACATAAAAACAAAAAACAAAGAAACCCAGTCTTCCCAGTGATGGGAAGAAACTCATGAGAAGAATTTGTAATAACTGCAGCTCTTGGTTTCTAAAGTTATCAGAGGCCTCTAACAAAACATATTTTAATTTTTCGGATTGTTTGCCAGCCTTTCACATTAGAAACCTCCCTTTAGGGAACTCTTTTCATCTTGTCCCAGTGGAATGTAAATGATGACTTCATGTGTTTAGTGACAATGAGGTGAGGGAAGGAAGAATATCACACAGTCACCTCTGAAATGCCCTGGTCAGTTATTCTGGCTTAGCCTCTTATTAACAAAAAAAGTGAGTAAACCTTTCAGGCACTAAAGCTTGATGTGCTTTTCGGCATACCTGGCAAGTGCAGGATAAATGCTTCATTGGTATGGAATTGAGCAATCAGTGATTCTCAGATAAAAGAAAGTCTAGCCCAACAGCAGACTACATAAATAGCTGTTCAGAAACTGAGTCAGGTTCCAGCTAATGCTCTTGTATTTGCACATCTCCCAGTCAGAAGGGTAAAAATCAGACCCTCCTTTTTTATCTATTCCCCTGTGTTTCCTTAACCTTTGTTTTTAATACTAAGCAAGCAACTGATGGCCCTCGAAATTAGAATTTATGCCATTGCTGCCATTTTTTACTTAAAGAAAACTGGAAGATGGCATGCCCTTAAGGATAGTGGATGCTAAGAAAAGCAGTGACAGCACAGGCACCCAGGAACATCAACAAAAAGCATGGATGCAATGAACAAGGAGGTTAATAACTTCCCCAATGAGAGGCATTTCATGATGCCAACCACCCTAGGTGATCAATAAAAAGCTTGATCTAGAAATGATTATTCAATTTTAGGTCTGCAGGATATATAATAACTAGCCTGTCGAATGTTTTTTTGTTTTGTTTTGTTTTACCAATTTGTTTGAATTGTCTTTAGACACAACTGTGAAACTCAAAATGTCTACTTGACTCTGTTTTGTAAGCTGAAAAACACCCAGAAAGCCTTTTATTTTCTTAAAAAAATGCACAGTATTATTTAGAAGTTGGAGCGAAAGCTTTTACTGCTCGGCCTGTAAAAAGAAACAGCACAACCCAGCAGAGTCGCTGACAAGTGACACAAATACAGTCCACACTAATGTGCAGAGAGAAACAACCTTGAGAATTTAAAACCGGCTGCAGCAGAAAAAAATATCTTCATCCAGATATGCGGTCCCTTATGAATTATACTATTATTTTAGTTGATTTTACCTGACATCACCCTATGATTTTCTTCAGTGACAAGAAAATTGCAGCCGGCCCTTGACAGTTGGTCACAAATTGACTGCACAAAACAAAATAAAACAGTGAAGTAATCCCCCAGTAAATTTAATGAAACCTAAATCCCAAAGGGCCGCACGCTTCTGTAGGCAATGGTCTTATTTAATAAATTTCCCCCTGCTTTCACTTTTAGAGCTATATTTACACAGACAAATTTAATTCATTTGGGTTTACATTTCCTCTTCCCCTTAGTTTGTCCACCAGGCACATATGGGAAGGACTGTAAACAGGTATGTCAGTGTTCGGCCGAGAAAGAGGACTGTCACCCAGTCACAGGGAGATGTACCTGTCTGCCTGGCTACCATGGAAACCACTGTCATCTCGGTAAGTGTGTTCTCCGCTTTAGTTGTAACTTATGGAAGAGACAAAGATAGGGTGGGTCATCACTTGGAATGCTAAAGAGCAAATGTGAATTCAAGCTTCTAATTCATAACAGATCTTATGGGAATTTTTATTGGAATGGTTGAAAACATAAACTTTTTTGTGTAATTTGTTCTCTGATTTTGCCTTTTCTATTAAAATTATCTCCCTGAAAAGAGTCAAGAAACAGATAAAGAAAAAGAAATAAATAATAAGACATGAACTGATTATTATAAATCAACGTACAGAAATAGCAAAGTACGAAAGTGATATATCAAGTAAGTTCTAGGATCTGCTTAGGAACAATCAAATTAAACAAATTGTTATTCTGGAATGAAAACAATGATTTGCTTAAAGGATAAAATGCCAGTTGGCTCATTGTTATGTAATAAATAAAAGAATAGTCCCTAGACCAAACACCTTATATTGATCTGCTAGGAATTTTAACATCGAAAACGTTTATAGGAGAACACACAATCAAAAGTCCCAAGGAGCATGTTAAAATGTTCAGTCAGCTACTTAATTTTTAAGCTTGTAATTATTTGTAATGTACTTTTTATAGGTTTAAGAATAAAATGATTTGGCTTCAGTTTCATTTTTTTCCCCAACTTGGCCATCGTCACTCTTTTCTCTTAGTTGCTCCCAACGCAGATTCCTTCTATTTTTCCTTTCCTAATTTTGCTAGTATGTGGACTGATTTCTGGATTCCCTACCCCTTCAAATGCCACCTATGAAATATACACTCATGGTCAAGCTATTGATTTTAATTTTCTGCAGGCCACAGAATGTATATTTTGAATATCACTTCTCTTTTTTTGCCCTAATTTTAAACATTACCAGCTAAACACACAAGTGTGTATGAAGTGGTTTCATATAGCATTGTGTTTGGAATCCATAACCACTACAGTTATTCAAAATGAAGAACTAAAATATAAAATTATTAAAATTTTAATTATTTCTTTTGGTTATGGTAAATTTTAAGCATATTTGTAGTAGAGAAAGAAATGATTCCCTCACACTTGATTCTGTCATATTGCTCAGGAAGAATTACTTCTAGATATCAAGATATTTTATGTTAATAAAATATTATCAAGTTACAAAAAGCTGATAGCACTTTATTTAGAAGGCAAGGCAAGCTACCTTGGGTTGAAGGAGGGTAACTTTGCCTTGTAAAAGCAAGGCTGAGGCAGGGAGCTGCTCCCTGACTAGTCAGGTTGGCTTAGTTCCAGGCAACACGTGGTTGGAAGTTGCTGCTAAGGTTCCTTGGCAACATCCACTGTAATTACAGGACTACGAAAAAGGGTTCAAGAAAATATTCATAAAAGGTGCAGCTGGCTCAAAAGCAAAAGTTTCAGCAGCCAAAAACAACTGGGCTTTCATGTTCTCAAGTTCAGATTGGAGGATCCAACTTTTCTCTTGGTAGAGGTCAGAGGAAGCAGACAAATGTGCAGTAGGAATCGTACCACTTGTCCATAATTTATAACGGGCTGGTCAGTTTCAGTGAGTGAATAGCATGCGGAAAAAAAAAGCGTCCCCAGGAGATGCAAACTCATCATGCTGTGTATTTTTGGACCTTTAAGAAATCATAAAGTGACTATGGACCTTGGAAATCTTTTATTTTTGTAACCTGCAGTACTCACTAGGTATAATGACTCTCTTTGAGAGAATTTAAGGCACTGAGGTCCTCTCAAAACATGGGCAATTCTGTTGACAGTATTCATAAAGCACCCTTGTACTTGGTATAGAATGTTTGGAGAAAAATGGGTCACAGGAGAGCTCACCTGTGCCAGGAGATGATATCAAGATGTTGATAGCAGTCTCGTTCTCATGTTCTTCTTGCTCATAGCAATGAACATTTACAGGCCAAATCAGAGTATCTCTTTTAAGTGTAAAATAAAACTTCACAATAATGGCTAGTGTAAGTGTGAGTTGTGAGTAATCTGGTCAAGTACTAGGAAATCAGACCCTGTTCAAAACAGATTTGTGCATTTTATCTGCTTCAGAGCTATGACTCAGGATATAGTCACAATCTTGCTTGTTCCAAGTTCCTAATGAAACTACAAAGGCATTGACATCATCATAGTATATAGTCGCCTTTAATGTTAAACAAATCAGGACTGTGAATTCATATCCAAGCTTCTTCCTAGTCAAGCTACTTTAAGGAGAGGGGATGGTACAAGTGTGTAAGGAGGGGGGGGGGAACAGTCACCTTTTAATAGAAAATAACTAAACATCCCTTGTCAGAGAGACAAAATTTCCCGGGAGAAGTGGTTGTAAATGGCAGACCAAAAGCCAAGTAATGATCAAAATGGAACTTTAGGAAATGAGGGAAAGGAGGCTGAATTTCATGCAAGCAAGTCAAATAAAATCATTATGTTCTGGGCATGTGTTTCCTTGTTCACTTTATTGAACATTTGAGCAAGGGATGTGTGCATGATTCCAGAAGACACATTTTTACATAGCTACAGAATTATGCAAGAAAGTGGAATTGTTCATCAAAGTACTTATTTTTGAGGGGAAAAATAGCTATGGGCACTTCTTCTGTAAACAAATACCATACTCTTGATACCACTTTAATGAGTTGTGGGACTAAGAGGTTAGCACATATACTGTCTTTCAACAGATGGTGGACTCATTAATTTGTTCATCAAATTCAGTGTCCCTATTTCAAAAGAATAACTAAATTGAAGGCTAAAAATCAGGTAATTTTTTCTCTATATATATAAAAATAACAAAGAAATGATTTTATCAAATGCTCTACCACCATTAAGATAGTTTGCAAAATGGGTATACCTCAGAGGAAAATTATGTTTCCAAAGTAATTTTGAATCACATAAAAGTGATCTCAAAATATAGAGATTTACATATATCAGATATTTAAATTTATCATATAATTATATATAACCTCCCCCCCTTCCAACTGAGATGCTGTTTTCTCTGATACCCATAATTATATTCACAACTTAACATTTTTCTCATTAACAAGTTCATAAGTTTCACTCTATTGGGGGTTGCTCTTTTCCTTATTTGCACAGAAATCCATGTCACCTTTCACTTCAGAGTAATGTGACTCCAGAATTTTCTATGCTAATCAACTCTTATTAATTTAACCCCCTTTGTGGAGGCAACATGCCAGCAGTACACACTAGACTTTCTTGTTTCAAACCCCATGCCTTCAACTTGCTTTCTCCGTATGTGCTTCAATATCAATCAATCAAACATTTTTAAAGTATCACACATAGTAACGGTACAAACTATAAAAATTTACATTCTAAAAGACTGACCCAGATGGACATGAAGAAGAATATTTTATCTTGGTTAATAAGAGAAGAGGAGGAGATGGAGACTTTTTTAATCATTAATTTTGTTTGTAGGCTCATCCTATTGAATTTTTGTGAAGGAGTTAAAGAATTTCTCAGAAGGACTAAAGAATGTTGTGTACCAGAAAAGTGTCAATTAGCTATAAAAACTGATATCCCTTAAAAGGAGGGGATGACAAAAGGGAAGGTGAAATAAACTCATTCATTTTTATAGAGAAAAATAAAGCAATACAACAGCTGTACTAGAGAAATAACCTTTGGTATGAATAATTTTAAAGTGTTTTTCTTTCCACCTCTATCATGGAGAATTTTATTTTAAAATTATCTTTGCTAAAACTACTTATTCTTGGGGAAAGAGAAGGAAAGAAAGAAGCAGCCACCTTATGAGTCTGAGATTCAAGGTGAGAACCCTGGCTGTAGAACAGGATATATGTAGGAATTATAAAAAAATCTGAACCTCTAAGAAAACCATTTTTTTACTTATACCTCTAAAGCTCTGGTACATGTGAAATACTTTAAAATGTTCTTTGCCATCTCATCCTATATAATAAAAGGCTAATATGCAAATAGACCCAACAGTGGAATGACCAGTTACTGTGATGCACACTGACCACCAGGGGGCAGACATTCAATGCAGGAGCTGCCCCTGGTAGTCAGTGTGCTCCCACAAGTTGAGCACCCAGAAGCTGGGCTCATAGCTGGGGAGTGCAGCAACAGTGGCAGCACTAAGGATGTCCAACTGACGGCTTAGGTAAGACATCAGTCGGACATCCCCCAAGCTGTCAGTTGGACATTCCCCAAGGGCTCCCAGGCTGCAAGAGGGCACAGGCCGAGCTGAGGAACCCCTCACCCTGAGTGCATGAATTTCGTGCACCGGGCCTCTAGTTCTTACATAAAAATACAGAATGAAAGAGAGGGAAGAAAGAGTCATGTTGACTAGTTTAGTCACTTAGAGCTATGCTTCCAAGGAAAAGATTTTTCCAGGAGAAAGGACCTAAGGCAAATACTAAATCACTTGACTCAGGTCAAGTAGCTAAGGAAAGGGTTATGCTACAGGCCCACCAATGATCCTGTCACTATCAATGAAAATAATAGCTACCACTGACTTGGGTGATTTATGGGTTTGGTAATGTGTTAGATATTCTATTTTTTCACTCTAGTTCCCACAATAAGCCTGTGATTTTGTTGTTATCCCCTTTGGAATGAAGAACCAGAAACTCAAAGAAAGGACTTACTCAAGGTGGTAACACTCAAGGTGGAAGATACAGGGTTCAAATCACAGTCTATTCCAAACTTGCTATAGCATTATATTTTTAAATGTATGACAAAAATAAAGAGAGTTATCTTCAACTGGTGACAGAATGTTGTGCAATAGATATTTCATGTCTATAGGCCTCAACTTTGTCATCTTAAAATAAGAGTTGAACCAAATGGAGCTGAGGTCTCTTGAAACTCAAACTTCTATAATTTCAAGACTTTAAAATTTTCCATAGAGGCTATACCAATTTACATTCCCACCAGCAGTGTACGAGGGTTCCCTTTTCTTTGCATCCTCTCCAGCATTTGTTACTTCTTGTCTTATTGATAATAGCCATTTAATAGGTGTGAGGAGGTATCTCATTATGGTTTTGATTTATATTTCTCCTATTGCTAGTGAAGTTGAGCATCTTTTCATATATCTGTTGGTCATTTATATGTATTCATGGGAAAAGTGCCTGTTCAGGTCCTCTGCTCATGTTTTAATTGGATTGTTCTTCTAGCTAAACACCCCCAATCTTTCAATCATTGCACAGATAATGGGTTCTTCAGCTCACTCTTGGTCCTGTCCAGTCTTCCTTTATCTTGAAATATGGATATTTATCTAAAATTTCTATCACAGATATAATCATGGTAGGCTACATGTTCATGAATGTGAAAGTAGAAAGCTGAGAAACTAACAGAAAATAAAGACACTTCCTCTATGTTATTTTGAATTCTTACTTATATTAAACCCAGATTGTTCCAGGCAAGACAAGCTATAACACATAAATATTAATCAAAATAATAAATTTATCTAGGCTGGAATGAAATAACCTTGTTTGATAAATTGTTCCCTATTCTGATTATTCTCTAAAAGTAAGATTTTCAAAGAAGTTCAAAGTTGTTTCTTATAGCTTATTAATTAGTGGCATCAGGAACTTTATGTACTCACCTATATTCCTATGGCATCTATATCATCACATATCCTCAGGTAAGTCCACGCCTTGAATCAATAGCTTGAAAGTACCAAAGAACAGTAATTGGAATGTTGAGTAAACCACATGTCTACGGGCATAAATTTAAACTGATTACTTCAAGTAACAGTACCACATATGGTTTGTTTTCCTTTAACAGAATGTCCAAAAGGCACTTATGGTCCCTATTGCCAAAGGACTTGTAAGTGCTTGAATGGTGGCAACTGTGACACCATGATTGGCACCTGTGACTGCCCTCCAGGCTTCATTGGGGCGGACTGCAGTCAAAGTAAGTCACTCTACCTATTATGAAATGGATATGCTAAAGCAGAATTTTTAAGAACCACACTCAGGAAATAGATATTGTTGCAGTTATTTTAGTTAATAATTTACTGTAGCAACAGCAAACACCAACTGACCTAAATTCCAAGTTGAGGAGCATTTACATCGGGAGTTTGATTTAGAGCTGAAGTCAATGAAGGCAGCCAAAGAGAGCCCTTTGGTCATAACTTCTCTTGCCCTATCAATGCCGGACTCAGGACAGGATTTAAAAATCTGGCAAGATCAGATCAAACTGGGGATTCCTGTCTATACAATGTCAAATTCATTATCTAAAGTTCCACAATGTCATTTATGCTCAGCAAATATCCAGCTCAAAATTAAGCAGTTCCCCCACTTTTCAGAAAGCAACTCATTCCCTAAAATCCAAAGACCTTAATACTTATCACAAAAAACAACTATTGACATAGTTTAAGGGACCAGTTGTAAATGAAAGATCCCTTAAAAATGCCTTGGCTTAAACACTTTGGGGATATCCTTAACAAATATATTTTGCTTTTATTACACCTGTCATTTTCTAAGCATTTGGATAGTTTGCAAGATCTCAATACTCTTTAGAGAGGGGAGGAGGCAATGGGTAGGAGAGCTCATGGTGGGGAGGTGGTCCTGGCAACCTTTGTTCTTGGACCTGTGTTCTTTGTGCTGTTGATGAGGTTGTTCACTTTGTGATCCTTCACTGAGCTGCACATGTATGTTCTTTGCACTGTTCTGTGTCTTATACTTTATAATTAAAAAAGTAAAAAAAAACCATCAAGGATCTTAAATTACAGGTAGAATTACTGTGATTGTGAACTAGAGGTTTCTTTATTTGGAAGAGTGATAACGACATTCTTGATCAGGCAGGGTGCTCAGTTATTATGTGCTAAAGATATCCAACATGCTTATCTCCTCTAAGCAGGTAATGGCTCAGTCTTCTTTGTATGAGGGTATTTTTAATTACCCTGCCTCAGTACCCTGCTGTTCTGAGGATAAAAGGCAAAAAAAGACAAAGTCCTGGCTCCTACTAGCGGAAAATTGAAACCTAGTGGATACTGCCTCTGAGGCCTCAACGGCCAAGTTGTCTTTGAGTTGAAGCCAACCCATAAACATCTCCTAAAGGTTCTGACTGGCTCCTTTGTGTTTGTTCTTCAAAGAGAATCTTTGGGAGAAATTTTCTAATTTCCTCAGGCCAAAGCATCTTCAAAAGCTATGGTTTCCCTGAATATTAAGAGTATTTTTGCCTTCACAAAGTTGTGATCTTGTACCTGAGCACTTTTTTTTCTTTACTTTGGCAGCTAGGTAGGTCCAAGCCAAATTTTCAGTCCACCTTTTAACAAGTTCAAGGAATTAAGAAATTCATTATGCATATGCCATTACCTTCACTTGATTCTCACAGGAATTTATTTTATCCTTGTGTTTCCTGTATTTTGGTAAGCATCTCAATGAATTTTTTGTAATGAATTTGCAGCAAAAAAAAAACCAAGCAAATAAATTGATAAGCATGTTAATTTATTAAATTACTTTTTAAAAATATATTTTTATTAATTTCAGAGAGGAAGAGAGAGGGAAAGATAGAAACATCAATGATGAGAGAAAATCACTGATGAGGATCGAGCCTGCAACCCAGGCATGCGCCCTGACCAGGAATCGAACCGTGACCTTCTGGTTCATAGGTTGACACTCAACCACTGAGCCACACCAGCTGGGCTAAATTACTTTTTAAATTTACTTTAATTAATATAATTATTTTAATAAATATAACTTATTAAAATAACAAATTTGTTGGTTTCAAATAAAGAATAAATTTACAAATAAATTAATAAGTACATAAGCAAATATTTGGAGATGTGAGCATACTGGATCTTACATCTATAATAATAAAAGCATAATATGCTAATTAGACCAGACCTCCTTCCAAACGACATTCTGGACAAAGCCAGGGCTATGAGGGAAGCCCGGGTCAGCAGCCGGGGGAAGGAAGGCCTACCTCTTGCATGAATTTCGTGCATCGGACCTCTAGTTGATGTATAAGTGTAAGCTAAAATTCCAAAGTGGACACACACACACACACACACACACACACACACACACACACAAAGACAGTCATGGGATAAAGCAAGTCTGAATTTGTAAGAGTCATTTATATCATATATGTAAGTGTTTGACAATAGGTATTTGGTTGGAATTCCAGTTGTCAACTAAAATTACATTAAGTAAGCAACAATTTAAACATTTCCTTTTTTTTGTTGTTGTTGTTTTTTCCAAGTAACCTTTTTACATTGACATCCACACTGAAGACAAGTCGGGAAATCTATTTGATTAAAAGAAATTTTACAAGTTTTTAAAACTTTTGACTGGCAAAAGGTTTTAATAAGGAAAATCTGCTCTTGTTTGGTTCTTTGTTTTGCTCCTTCCTGCAGCCTGTCCTGCCGATCACTACGGGAAGGACTGTGTCCAGCGGTGTTCCTGTGGCCCAGGACAGTGTGACCCGGTGACTGGAGAGTGCCACTGTTCACCTGGCCAAATGGGAGCCAAGTGTCAGCAAGGTAACAATGACTGTAGGGCCACCTTGTTTATCAAGGCACCGACTATGCTGAACTCTGAAGGCAGATTTGGTGCCAGGGACTATAATTAAATAGGCATTGTCCACAACACTTTCTTCTTAAACATGGCTTTCATAAGATGAGCTACAAGCTCCTATAGAGCTATATAGGAATTATACCCTCCTGGAGGGTAAATAAAAATTGAAAACAAAAACAAGGAATGATTTTTGCATACTAGACTAAGAAACTTTTTAAATCACTTCAGCAAACTTTTGTAGAGCTGCCAAAACTTGTGCATTGGAGATGTCTAATTATAAGAACTGAAGAGCTTTATATCCTTTTCAACTTTCAGAAGTCCACTGAAAACTGCAAGAAAAATAAGAGACAGGAAGAAAAACATGATCTGTTTAAAACTGTGAAACTTCCTTGTCCTAAATCATATTAATGATAATAATAAGAAGAGAAGAACTGTCAAATTCCATGAAGTGCGGACACGTGGAGAGGATGATGGATCCCTACAGCTCTTGTGTGGGTCCAGCAGGGCAGCCACTTCTCCGTGGCTCACATGAAGGGCAAAACTAAGGACCCTTTTTTGAATCATGAGAATTGGGTGCCTGGGCAGGCTGCAGGAGCTTCCTTGAATCTCATGGACATCTTAGAGTGGCAGGATAAATGGGGTAAAACCAAGAAGTGAGCAGACATCTCATATTTACAACTCTATACTGAGATAGAGGGGACTATGTAGGTCATAGGGTGTTTTCCTCTGTGCCAAAGAGGTTTACTACTCGCTGAAATCCGATTTCTAGCCCCAGATCCACACTACTCTCTCAAAAATAGCCAGGATATAAAAAAAGTTGATTAAAAAAACTAAGCTGATACATTTTTTAATAATTCTCTTCATTTTGGAAACAAAATATGTAACCATTCAACATAGAACAAAAAGCTTGTTATAGAACACCTGAAAATATTAACCACAATTTCTTCCAAGAATTCAAAGGACATAATGAAAAAAGTGTCCTCTATAAAATATGAGTGCAATGCAGAGATACAGGGTTCATGACATAAATGAAAACACAACAAAAGAAAATGAAAAAATAAGCTAGCCGAGCTCAGAAAGAAGTGGATAAGAAAATTAAACCTCACATCTTATGAATAAAGGCCACATTGAATGCAGGTAATAAGAGGATAGAATCTGCCAATGGGACAGCCAGGTACATAGAGAATATGCTTGAAGAAAGTGCAAACAATGAAATGAAAATGAAAACAAATATATAAATGGAAAAGAAAATTGATCAAATGTAATATTCAAGATATTTTATCTGAAATAAAAGAAGAGCTGGTGCTATAGATTGAATGAATACATTATATCCTTGGAAATGCTAGTTAGGGCTGACCCATAGGCAAGGGGAAACTCCATTGGGAAAATTAAAAATATGTATATGAGATCCCATATGAAGTGGGAGATCAGTCTGGCCTCATACCTCATAGCAATATTCATTCCAGCCTGTGGTTAATCAATGCCTATGAAATTCTTGGGGGGAAATATGACTAGGGTATTTTATACACAGTGAAACTGTTATTTCAGTATAACATGATGAAAAATAAAATAACTGTTTTAATAAACAACTAAATATATTTCTAGGAATGCAGTAGCTATAAAATATTTTAAAGAAGCTAATAGAAGATAAATTTGAGCCACCAAGTAATATATGTAAAATCTCTGGTAAACAGACTGTTAGGGAGCTTTAAATCTATTTTAATTGGTGATGAATTTAAAACAAATGTGGAAATTATACTCAAGTGATGAAGATAAACAGATAAATATTAGAAATTATAACAATGTTGAGATTTTAGCATAACTTTAACAAGCATAAGCTGGAAGGGGAAAGAAGGTGAAGGAGTATAAGTATACTAATGTTATTTCTGTATTAATGGTTGTGGGATGGCAATGATAGATCTGTTCAAAACATAATATTTATATATGACAACTCAATAAGTATGTTTAAGTGAGTAATGGTAAATGCTAGAATTGAGAATGCTATAATTGAAAATATAAGAATAAAACTGTATCCAGCTACAATCAGAAGAGAAGAATGAGTAAAATTAGGAGAAAGCAGAATCATATTAATTCTATCAACATTCATACTGGAGGATCAATATGTACTTAATAAAGAAATGCATCATATTATATAATTTTATATGCACTGTCTAAAGAAGGTTCCCTATATAATATAAAATTACAAGACTTTCACTTAGAGAAAGGTGGATTATATACACTTTTTTCTATTTCTTCCTCCCCAAACAGTAAAAATTCTAGAAACTATGTAGAAAACAAACATAAGAAACTCTGAAATGTGGAGAGCAGGCAGACTCCCTGGGAACAGTGGGGACTTAGTGAACAACACAATCATGAGTTCCTTGGGCTTCCTTTCTTTGTCTCATATATCCTGGACTGGGTGCAGAGAAACATGAAACCCAGAAAAGCTTATCAGTGCAGATAAAATAAGGCCCGAGATAAGCCTGCTTTTTCTAGTCAAAAGACCAGGAAAGTCCAGCCAGGGTGGCACAGTGGTTGAGTGGCAACCTATAAACCAGGAGGTTATGGTTCAACTAGAGGCCCGGTGCACAAAAATTTGTGCACTCAGGGGGGTCCCTCAGCCCGGCCTGTGCCCTCTTGCAGTCTGGGAACCCTCAGGGGATGACCACCTGCTGGCTTAGGCCCACTCCCTGGGCGATCGGGCCTAAGTTGGCAGTCAGACATACCCCTGGCAGCCCAGGAGCCCTCGGGGGATGTCCAATTGCCAGCGGGGAGCAGGCCTAAGCTGCAGTCGGACATCCTTAGCACTGCTGAGGAGGCGGGAGAGGCTCACGCCATCACTGCTGTGCTGGCAGCCAGCAGCCTGGCTTGTGGCTGAGCAGAACTCCCCCTGTGGGAGCGCACTGACCACCAGGGAGCAGCTCCTGCATTGAGCGTCTGCCCCCTGGTGGTCAGTGTGTGTCATAGTGACCAGTCATTCCCCGTCATTCCACCGTTAGGGTCATGTTACCCTTTTATTATATAGAATTGGAATAACTGTATAAGGTAAGTATAATCTCCTCTATCTACCAAGGAGAGCCTGCGGCTGCAGGGAGTGTGAGCACTCTTCCCACGGTTGTGCGTGGTGAAATGGTGGAGCTGGATGGAACCCACGTCTCATGCTACAAAGCCGCGTTGTTGCTGCTCAGCTGTGCCCTGGAGAGAGGATTGCTGGAGCTGGGCCGGCAGCCTGGAGGGAGGGGAGGGCTGAGCCGTGCTTTATCGGAGGGCACCCATGTCACCTGTGTGATAACTGGAAGACACAGGCTTTCCATCTTCCGAGGCTTTCTGCACTGATATGAGAGAGACATCACACGCACTCACAGGTGCTTCCCTAGTCTCAGCCGCCTGAAACCCCAGCCATTCTCTGTACTGGGATTTTATCTGATAAAGTTATGAGCATTCAGAACACAAATTGTTGCCTTGAGTGGAGGCCACAGCCGCCCAGGGCAGGTGGGAAGCTTGGCTTCCTGCATCGCCGGGGCAACCAAGCCTCCTGCTTGCTCCAGCTCCTTGGCTGCTGTCTGCCTTCTTGGTTGGGTTAATTTGCATATAGTCTCTCTGATATGCTGGTGGGTGTGGCTTGGGGCATAGCGGAGGTGTGATCAATTTGCATGTTTCTCTTTTATTAGATTAAATTCCCATTCAGGGCACATGCCTAGGTTGCAGGCTCAATCCCAGATTTCAGGAGGCAGCCAACCAATGGTCAACGATTCTCTTTCATCATTGAGGCAGTCTACCAAGACAAAAATCTCTCAGACAATAATGAGTCTAACTCCAGTCAAACACTACAAAATAAAACTTCATCCTCAACTTTAACCCAGGTCACCTGAAGAAACTATTCTTCAAATTCCACCTGGATGTAATGAACCAACCATCCCCTGCATCAGGATGATGTGAGAAAAGTCCCATGGGGCTGGAAATTTCACCCCTGCCAGGTTGGAATGAGTACCCCACAACCCCTTGCAGTGTTAGTGCAAACCATATGGAGAGTGAAAACTCCACCCCACCCCCAGTAGATGGTAAGGAGACACCACCCCTTTCTGCCAGGGTGGCACCAGAAGAGGTCTAGTGGATAGTCAGGACTTTCACTACCAACAATCAGCCATGAGATCACCTCACACAGTGTCAGTGAGGTCAAGTGGAGAGCTGTAAGGAGGAACCCTACCCCTCATTCAGGTAGGTGTCAGCAGAGGCCTGAACTCTTACCCTGGCCCAGCAGCAATGAGTCATGTTTAGTCCCCTCCACTGGAGACTTGGTGGGGAACATGGATTTCAACTTCTATCGGCTGAACCTCTTTCCTCAGTGTCATAGGAGACTTACTAAGTCAGGAGATTTAAATGAGATCCAGAGTCTCATATCATAATATTCAACATGTCCAGGTTTCATTTAAAAATTATTCATCAAACCAACAACCAGGAACATTTCATATTGGTATAGGATATACAATTGAAAGTAACAAATGAACAAACAAGACAAACAAACAAAGACTTATGGACAAAGACAACAGTATGGTGGTTACCAAAGGGAAAAGGGTTGAAGGGGGCAGGGGAATAGTAAAGGAGGGACAAATATATGATGAAGAAGGACTTTGGGTGGTGAACACACAATGCAATATACAGACGAATATTAGAGAATTATACCCTTAACCCTATGTAATTTTATCAACCAATGTAACTCCAATAAATTTAATTAAAAAATAATTAATAGATATGAACACTGAGATGACACTGGTGATAAAATTATCTCAATTTTTAAAGGAGCCATCATAAAAATGCTTCAGTGAGCAACTACAAAACTGCTTGAAACACATAAAAGAAAAAATAGAAACAACATCCACTTTATCTTAAAAGCAAAAAATGAGACATAAAGAAGAATCAAATGGAAATTCTAGAACTGGCATATATAATAACCAAAAACAAAACAAAACACACACACACACGCACACACACACGCACACACACGCACACACACACACACACACACACACACA
>NW_005372121.1:1831511-1863543 GCF_000412655.1 Myotis brandtii
GGAAAGAAATCTACAAAAGATGTATCAACATCAAATTTCTGAATACTAAAAAAGAAAAAAATCTTGAAAGCAGCAAAAGAGAAATGACATCCACCTTATCTTAGAAGAAAAGACTTCAAAATAAAATGAAAGTACATAAATGATACAGATACAACGAACACATGTGAACAGATGAAAAGCAGTAGTCATGACATCAGTATTAAACAATGTTAATTTTATGGCAGCAAGCATCTAATGAGAAGGGCACTTATAATAGAGGGTAAAATTCACGCTGAAAATTTAAGTGCAATCGATATGTATAAAAATAAATAACACAGTGTTGAAATTAATAAAGCAAAAGCCATATGCTAGAAGGAGAAATAGACTGCAAGAGCTTATCAGTAGACTATTTGTTAGCCCATACACATACTACTGTATACACATATGCATAAAAATAATCCTGTCGTTACTTGCACTAATAAACTATGTCTAATCACTATAAACTGAACTGCACCCTAAAAAATTGTAAAAGAAAATCAGGCAATTCATGACATTTGATGATCACAATGCAATAAAACAGGAACAATAACAAAACTAAATACCTACGAAAAATTGTAAAAGAAAATCAGGCAATTCTAAAAAATATAATCCATGACATTTGATGATCACAAAGCAATAAAACAGGAACAATAACAAAACTAAATACCTACTGGGATCGGGTAGTGGGGAGGGGGAATTCCATTACAGTATACTGCGTTGGCATTTTGAAATCTCCTTAAATAATCAATGGTTAAAAAGGGCAAAGAAAACCAACATTTTAGAAATTTAAAAACATTAATAATAATATTCACATCCTATAGGATAAAGCTAATTCAGTTAAATGGAGGAAAATTTATATTCCAAAATACTTATGTTAGTAAATAAGAAATGATGAAAATAAGTAAAAAAAAATAAAGAACAATAAAATATAATTAAAGTGATCCCTACATTAATTTATTCACCAAAATTACTTCCAGGTACTTACAATAATTACAAAACTATGACAGTAATAGAATTACCATTATGATTTTTTCAAATTTATTTTGAGGCCAGATATAAATTGTGACAAAAACACAAAACCACAGGAGGAAAAAGAAAAAAGATATAGAAGAAAGACTAACAAAGCACTAAGTTTCTTAATCAACAAAGAATTCTTATATATCAAGAAAAGAACCCATGACATCCAATAGATCTTATGAAAAGTTGATAAGCATCATTCATAATGTGAGAAATCCAAATTAAAGTTGCAATTATATGTCACTTCACCTATCAGATTTTCATAATATACCAATTTGAAGATTGAAACATGGGCACATTGATAATTCTTAATAAATTTGCAAATCTCTTTGTAAGGAAATTTGATAATATCTGTTATGATTTAGAAGGACATATCACTTTACTGAGAAAATCATCTGAGACTTACCCTTCAGGTGTAATATTACATATGAATAAAGACTTCCATGAGGTTATCCATTGCAGTGTTGTTTATAATAGTAAAATATTTTAAACAATCTACTTGCCATCAATACTCGACTGGTAAAATAAATATTTCTTAGATGCAATAAATCCTATGCAGCTGTTAAAAATGAATGAAGATTTATGCAGATCTGTTACATGTACAAATTTTGAAACACCTTGGAAACTTTTATTTACAGAGGAAAGCTAATCTTACAATATTACTTATCTGTGTTAACATTTGGGTAAAAAAAAGATAAAGGGCAAGAGAGATATACATATGTATACCTTATTAGACATGGAATATTTCTGCATATATTCAGTTATTTACCTACTCAATTCAATAACTACTTATTGAATGCCACTGCCTGTTTTAAGCTCACAGAATATATGGATAAAATCTTGATACCCCGGTTCTCATGCAACTTGTTTTCTTGTGGAGAAGAGACAATAAAAAATAAACATGTTTAATAAGTTATGTCTGTGCATGACAAAAGGAAATAAAATCTATAGTAAAATCAAAATAGAGCATGGCCAGGGGCTTGAGAATCTAGATGGGTTAATTGTTCATTGAATAGTCAGGATGAGGCCTATGCTACAGAAAAGAGATGGCAACCATGATGTTTTTGAGAAGGGAACCTGGAAGACAGGAGCACAGGGATGAAATGCTTTTTCTCAGACTACTAACCTTTATATAATGTTTGAAATATTCATTGGGTAATAACATGAACTTTAAAAAAAAGCAATGAAGTTATATACACAATTCTATGCAGACATTTTTCTAACACTTAGACTTGTGGAAAGTATCATTTCTCAGTCCTCCTCACTTTCCAATTATGCTTTTGTCTTAAGCGTTATCATAAAGTCTTATATTTTCACAGATTTGCCAGTTTCATCAATGCCTTTCAACATTCAGGTTGGAAGGTGAACGGGCCTCCTGGCTGATGAGGTTGCTTTAAATGGGTGAAAGGGAAACCAATGAAAGTTTATTTTAATAGTATACTGGTAGGACTTGGTGTCATCGATTCTACTTCATTTGCCTTAAAGGCAAAAACTAAAAAAGAATAAATGGCAATTAATTTAAAGAAACTCATTATACATGTGATGATAATCTAACAATTTGTTGTACAACTAAAATTGTTATTTAAATAAACAAAATGAAAATTCTTCTTTCATTTGGTACTAAAATGAAGTGCACCTGTTCAGTCCAATAAAAGCATACAGATCGAATTCAAGTACATGCTCTGTTACGTATTAACCAAATGCTTTCAGGCGAGTAAAAAAACCAAAACTCTCTAATGTCTCTCCTGCTACCTGGAGTACAAAGAATGCTTGATGAGAAGTCAGAAGTTCTAGACTTGAATCTTGGTTTTTATCTCTCCTGGCTGCTTAAGCCTGAGCGAAACCTAAGTCTCTGAGCATCAGTTTTCTCAAGTATAAAATAGGAATAATGTACCCACATCAGAGGGATATTATATTTGTGAGCATTAAATGAGATAATTCATGTGGAAAATATCATTATATAAAAATACTATAAACTGGAAGGTATAAATGGCAGGTCCTTGGCCAAATCTAGCCACAAATGTGTTTGAATTGGCTGACAGTACTGGATCCCACGGTGCTGTAAAGCAATTTTAATTAGTTGCCAATGTTCAAAGATTGGATGAATTTATGTAAAATATGGATTTTAAGTTTTCCTAAAAAATTATATTAGCTGGCTCTATCGGGCCCATATTCTGTTGGCAAAAAACCAACTAAATGTGAGTGGTGGTTAGTCTCGCCTTAGGGAGCCTTTGTGCTCCCAATTGGTGTCACTTTCCTTCATTCATCATTCAGTTATTTGCCCCCTGACAGTGAAGACTCAATTTTCCTTATGCCTGGCCAGCCTCACTCTCTCCTGCCTTAACTCCTACTGGCCACATATTTTTGTTCTGTCACCCACCATTGTACGCTGCAGTGCTTTTCCTATTCCAGCACAAAAACATTAAACAAACTGCTCATCTGTCTTCTTTATCAGTTATGAGACAAAATATATAAAAGGCTTCCATTGCTAATCTGGGATTGACCTCTGCTTGTTCTCTAGGGGATCTCCAGTTCCCAGCCACATCATTATGAGCTCAATAAATATTTATGGAGTGAATAAAAACATGAATGAATGACAGTGATGTGCCTTCTACCTTAAAGATACATCTGAGTGTGTGTTTTCATTTGAACATTTTCTTATGCTTTTCTACTTAGATATGATTACTCTATCTGAAGCAGAGAAAAATGTTTGCTCATATGACATTTTTATTCAGTTTGATTTTTGTTTTTATTTTTTACTACAGGATGTCCCCAGACAAGGTATGGCCCAAATTGTGAGCTAATATGTACCTGTAAAAATGGTGGCCTTTGCAATCCTGTGGATGGAAGCTGTACCTGTGGCCTTGGATGGACAGGAAATTATTGTGAAAAAAGTAAGTTGATTGCCGCCTTCTTTCATTCAATAAAAATCTAGAGGCTACTGCCACTGGTTGATAAAATATAGGACAGGCCCCCAAAGAGACAATTTCCCAAGAAGTTCACCTAAGCCACTTGTAATTATGATTGCATTTCTAATAAAAATAGTGTTCTGTTAATATTGATGGATTTTTGTTACCTTGTTACCAGAATACCCCCTGGAAACTTTTAAAACCCTTAAGTCAGTGGTTCTCAACCTTCCTAATGCCATGACCCTTTAATACAGTTCCTCATGTTGTGGTGACCCCCAACCATAAAATTATTTTCGTTGCTACTTCATAACTGTAATTTTGCTACTGTTATGAATCGTAATGTAAATGTCTGATATGCAGGATGTATTTTCATTGTTACAAATTGAACATAATTAAAGCATAGTGATGAATCACAAAAACAGTATATAATTACATATGTGTTTTCCGATGGTCTTAGGCGACCCCTGTGAAAGGGTCGTTCGACCCCCAAAGGAGTCGCAACCCACAGGTTGAGAACCGCTGCCTTAAGTAATTGGAATAGTAGTAATATAAAAGAACTCCTCTAAGACCTAAATCTATTCCCCCTCCAAACAGTTTTAAGCATGAAGGCTTTGTGGCCAGCAAATCTGCTGAACCCTGAGTTTCTTGGCATGAGGTTAAAGGACCTCAACCACCACTGAAAATGTATCCATTGAACATTCACAAAAATTGAAAAAGAAAATCAAGCAATTCTAAAAAATATAATTCATGACATTCGATGATCACAAAGCAATAAAACAGGAACTAATAACAAAACTAATTATCTTGCCGGGATGAAGCCTTGAGGCAGGCAGAGTGGAGGATGCGGGGCCCTGGGCAGAGCCAGGGGTGAAGGAGAGGACTCTGGGCGCAGAGGACTCCAAACTTTATTTCATCAGGAAAATATCATCATCTACCACTGTAAATATATTTTTTACACATAAGTGACATTTATGTGTTTCTCAACTAATATATTATGCATTCCATAAAACATATATAAAGGTTTAAATTGCTAAAGAATGGATAAAGATAAAGATTGATAGTTCTAATTCTTCTTTCCAAACCTCAGTTGATTATTTTGTGCAATACTGGAGAGCATGCACCCTACTTAGAGCTCACTTTTGTAGGAGATGGTTTTGTGTTCTGGCAGCATGGAGAGAAAGGTCTCTGGCAGGGGACAGAGTGTGGCTGAGAACACTGATGGGGGCCTACACTGGGGGCACCTTATGTAAAAAAAAAATTGACAGTAAACTTGTACCTAGTTTTCAACTATGGGGTCATGGCTTTTTAGACCTGCGTCCTGACATACTATCCCAATGAGTGTGATACCCACTATCCTTCATTGTGAATTCGACTATCATGAAATTTGGCATCGTGACACACAAGAAAGCACCTTGCAATAGGAGCGGACAGACTCGTATGCCAACTCTGCTCAGCTCATACCATGCTCTATGCCTTTGGGAAGTTCACAGTCTCTCTGTGATTTGGTTTTCTCACATGAATATGAAGACAATGACACTTTGAAGTGACAGTGCTTCTAAACCTAGTATTTAAGGTCATTTTCTTGGAATTTTTTTATGTGGATAGTCTCCCTCATTTATGGAGACAATTGTTACCAATTTTGTGATATTGGAGATTGCTAAATCAGATTAATAGCAGTTCCTCAAAATTAGACAGCAGCTTTATGTCCATATTGTTTTGTTGTGTTTTTTTTTTTTTAAATTTTAAGTTGGGCAACTCTTCAGCATGTAGAGAAATAAGATATTTTAACATTTGATCCTATCATTTAAACCCTTTGTTATTTATGAAATTATTTTAATTAAATTCAACTATTTATTATTGAAATTTATTCTATTCAACTTATCCTATTTTGTCATTAAAACTTTTTAAACTTTTGTTTTTATCATTTAAATTTATTTATTATTTATTTATTTTATCTCAAATATAATACAAGAGTTGATGAGCCACTGGGTAAATGCAAATGTAATTTGCAACATATTGACAAATTCTCCTCTATGAGAGTTTATACCATTTTGCATCCTCATAACCAAGATATAGAATATCTCTTGCATCAGAGCTTTATCAAAAGAGTATGTTATCAAAATTTTGGTAAAAAATGTTCTATCAGTGGATATGTAATTTTCATTTTTAGTATTATGAATAAAGTTAAGTGTCTTTTGTAACTGGTAAACATCTCTTGCATTTATTTTTTCTATAAATTGTTCATAACTCAAGCTCATTTTTCTATAAGGTTCTGTTTTTTTCTATTATAATACTAGTTCTATAGATATTAGAAATATTAACTCTTTGTTATGAATTTTCACCCATATTTGGGTAAGTTTATGTTTTGTCTTTTTATTTTGCCACCTGATTGGTCATTAATTGACATATAACAAACCACCCCAAAACTTAGAAACTGGAGCAACCATGAATTATTATCTCTCATGATTCTGAGGGTTAACTGCATTCAGCTGAGTGGTCCTTCGCTCAGATAGCAGCTGGGGCTAAAGCCGGGCTGGAATAGAGAAGATAACCTCTTTATTTACACATCTGCCAACCAGGCTTTGCTCCAAGTGGCTTCTTTCTCCTTGTCGTAGTCAGCTCGGGCTGATATAACAAAATATCATAAAGTAGGAGACTTAAACAACAGAAATTTATTTTCACAGTTCTGGAGTCTGGGAAGTCCAAGATTAAGGTACAGGCAGATTTAGTGCCTGGTGAAGGCCCTCTTTTCTGATTTGCTGATGGCCTTGTTTTTGTTTTATTCTTACATGGGAGTGGGGGGAGGGGGAGAAAGGAGAGAGAGAGAGAGAGAGAGAGAGAGAGAGAGAGAGAGAGAGCACTCTCATGTTTCTTCTTATAAAGACACTTGTCCCATCATGAGGGTTCCACCAGAATAATTCTCCAACAGAATAATTTGGTTTCTTACATGACAGCTGACTTTCTAAAGCAAGTCCTGGGATCAGTCCAGGTTCCACATAGGAGGGAACAACACAAGGGTGTGAATCCCAGCGGATGTGCTTCATTGGGGATATCTTTAGATAATGGGCTCTTCATGATTCAAAGGGATTTTTTTGTTTGGTTTATTTTTGTAATAAAATATATCTTTCTTCCCTTTATTTTCTTTATATTTTGAGTCGCACTTAGGAATGTATTCCCCATTCTCAGGTAGTAAAGGAGTTCACTCATATTTTCTTTTACATACCAATACGATGTCACTTTTTGACATTTGATTCTCTGATCAATTTTAAATATTTTTCTTGGTGAATTGTGTGAGAAACAAATCCATTTTCCCCTTACATAGCTTTTCACTTATTGTAATGCAACTTTTACAAGTGAAACTTCCTCACTAACTCCAGATTTAGCCTTCATCAAATACTAAGCATTTATACATAGTTTGGGATAGTTCTGGATGCTCTGTTCTATTGGTCTATTTAGGTGCAAATGCAGTACCATTTTTATTATGAAGCCTTTATTAAACATATTTGAACTGATAGAGCTAGCCACCCTTCATTGCTCTACTTTTCAAGGATTTTCTGGCACTATTTCCATGTGAACTTTATAATAAAATTGTCCAGATGCAAAACAAACAAACAAACAAAAAAACACACAGGTATTTTTTACTGTTTTGTGTCCTCTATCTATTCTCTCTGGGAGAATGAACAGATTTATGATACTAACTCATCGTATCTGAGAATAGACATGGTCTATCATTCCATTTGTTCAAGCTTTTTGCTCCCTATTAAGTAAAATACTGGATAATAATATTCATTTGAGATATAGCTATTAATTTTCTAATCTACTCAATATTTTTACTGAATATTTTAGTGAATTTATTTTTCAAATGTCTTTTCTACATCTATGGAATTAATAATATAACTTTTCTCTTTGGCTGATAATTATGGTGGATTTATTAATGAATTTTCTAATATTGAATGACCTTACCTTCTTGGAATAAATACAACTTGGACATGATATATTACTTTATAGTCTGCTATTGGTTTCTATGTACTTATATTTTTATGAATTTGGCATCAATATTCATAAGTGAAATTGAGCTCTTTAATGTATTTTTGTCAGGTTTTGGAATTGATGCTATACTCAGTAAAATGTATTTGAAAGCTTCCTTCTTTTCAGTGTTCTGGACTAGTGTAAATAGTAAGGTAAGGATCTGATCTGTGAAGGTTTATAGAATTTTCCTGTGAAACCTATGTCTTATGGGATTTTTTTAAAAAAATTCAGTACCTATTTTCTTTATTGTTCTATTCTAATTAGCCTAGGTTTTCTGCCTCAAAGTAAGATAATTTTGGTAAGTTGTCTTCTGTAACTTTTCCATTTCATTCAGGTTTTTATATTTATTTATACTGTACTTTTTATACCTATTTCTTTTGATGATCATTCAATAATTTTAAAAAGGTGTGTATATTTGTGCTTTCTGTCTTTTCTCTTTATTGGATTAGCTAATGATTCATCTGCTTTTAATTTTTTTTGTCTTCAAACTCATTAGTATTCAATTGTCTTAACTAGAACTAATTCTTGGATGACTCCTTTTTCAGAATGTTCCCCTGGGTATTATGGCCCAGGCTGCCATTTTAATTGCACCTGTCAGAACAGTGGAGTTTGCAACAGGTTTTCTGGAAGCTGTGAGTGCCTCCAAGGTTTCTATGGACGAGACTGTGAACATGGTAAGCATAGAAAATGAGTGGGCATGTTATGGTGTCGATAAGTTTTAAGTTTTAAAAACTATTTATAAAATAAAAGTAATATATTTGCATTATATCAAATTAGATAAAATGTTAATGCTTTAGTGTATGTTCTTACAATGTATTTTATAGCTCAACTTTAAGGTCTAGATGTTGACAACTGCTATCATTAAGTAATTGGACTTCTGTATTCCTTTCTGGAACTACTGTTCAAAAATGATTCTAATGTTCTATAATCATCTGGAATAGAAACAGGCAGACACACTCAAAGGCGTCAGCTGATTGCTGGTCCTTTTGAACATAATATTTTACTACTTTCTACACAAAATATAAATAAAGAAGCTGCTTGTTTAATATTGATCTAGACCTAACTCTAAAAAATCTTCGGGTTCTCTTTAAACATATTTATTTATATCAATTCTTCATTTAGACTTAATATTTTCACCTAAAATTAGGAAAAGAATTGTACAATAATTAAGAATTATACAAGAATTTGTCTTATATGTCAGGGAGCCTTGATGGGAACACAAGAGATTAAGATGTTAAAGTCTAGGCTCTAGAGTTCATTGTATATGGCCTAGCTCTGCCTTATGAAAGAGGTATAAACTATTAACTTCAAAGTTTCAGCTTCGTCAGTGTAGAATGGGGATAACAATAACACCTACTATAAAAGGTATGATGAGGATTAAATAAGAAGCACATGTAAGCATTTGTTCTAAGGCATGTGGCAAAAGCTTGACCAATATTAATCATTTAAAAGTAAAGGGCTTTGTAAAGCCTCTGAATTGATAATAGCAATGCTTGAAATTGTTTCCATGTTTTTCAACTTGTTTTTAGTATTTGGCAAATACATTTTACAGGAACAAATTTTACTAAGCCTCCTGAGGTTTAGAACTCTTGCCAACCATTCTGAGGTTTCCTGGGTTAGGGAGTGTGGAAGCAAACACCTTGTGGTTTTGTTTGTTTGCTTTGTTTTCAAAATTGGAATAAGAGATACAAGAGAGAGAAAAAATATCTATTCAAGGCCCATATATTTCATATTACATACATCCTACATTCTACAGATCCTACATATGATGAGTATCATGAAAGATTTTGAGCAGACAAGAGATACTATTCTAGTGAAATAAATCTGTAAAGTGAGAACATTATTGATTAAGAAAAGGAGCCATCAGTAGTGTCCACATGGAGAGCTATAGTGATAGGCTAGGACTTTAAAATCTGGACTAGGATAGAAAAGCGGATGAACTCTGACCAGTGTGGCTCAGTTGATTGAGCATCATCCCATGCACAGGTAAGTTGTTGGTTTGATATTGATTCCTGGTCAGGTCACATGCCCGGGTTTACTGGATCCTTGATGGGGGACATGCAGGAGGTGGCCAATCTATATTTCTTAATCCTTCAATTATTCTCTCTCTCTCCCTTCTTCTCTCTCTAAAAATCAATAGGAAATGAACAAAATATTTTCAAAGAAAAATTGACTATATTGGGCAATTAATTTGGACATGAAGATGAGGAAAACAAAGGCACCAACAATGGCTCTAAAGTTCCAAGCCAGGGAACCTTAGGGCAAACATAAACCCAAATAAAAACCATGGAATAACCACCTAAACTTCTGACTGGACATTAAAGTGATAGGAATGCACTCTGTAGCCAATATAGTGCATTATTCTGATTTTGTTGCTGATTGTTCAAAAAATTTTGAAATTGTTTAATATCTCAAAACACCACAAGAGATGTTAGTCTTCAATAGACAAAGATTCTCCTATTTAGAGAAATAGAAAAGTTGAGCAAGGCAACCTTTATAAACTCAGCTTTATAAATAATGAAACTAAAGGGGAGAAAGAGAGATTTGATTTTTCTTTGTATTCTCAATATTAATTATACAACAACAAATAGAAGAAACCCTGCATTGATCTTTTTTGTTACTCTTTAAAAATATATTTTATTGATTTCAGAGAGGAAGGGAGAGAGAAAGATAAATATACCAATGATGAGAGAAAATCACTGATTGGCTGCCTCCTGCAGGCCCCACACTGGGGATTGAGCCCACAACCTGGGCATGTTCCCTGATCAGGAATCGAACCATGACCTCCTGGTTCATAGGTTGACGCTCAACCACTGAGCCATGCAGGCCCAGCTGTTATTCATTTTTTTAAGAGTTATAAGATCAAAAAATGAAAGAGTATGTATTATATAAATTAATTCATTTCTTATCTCCTTTTGGTTTTACCTCCTTTTTCTGCTCCCTGAATGTGAGTTTTTCCTAATGTTGAATCTGTCCTGAGTAACTCCATGCATGCTGGAGAAGTGTCACACACATGAAGCCTAGGCAAATTTAACTGTAGGAAAGGAGGCTGGGCTGACAAAGAAAGAGGGAGAAAGAGTGGGGGAGGGAAAGAGAGAGAGAGACAGAGAGAGAGAGAGAGAATAATTGAAGGACTGAGGAAATTTTATCCCCCTCCCATTCCCAGTGAGTGGTAAGCATAGGCTTAGAGAAAACTCAAGATAAGAAATGGAAATATTTGTCTCAGTTGAGCTTAGCTCTCACACATCTCTATTTGAGTGATCATATCTCTGGACAAATGACAATTTTAGTATTCAATGAAAAGCATTTGCTGGGATTACATGGTCTCTAAAGGTAAACTAATCAGTTATTTTGTTGTTCAGCCACAAAAATATGGAAGAAAAACTAGTTATACTGTGCTTACTAAGAAATAATTCTACTTTATGGACCATCTATGGAAGTATTTTAAAGGTTAAATTTCACTGATTTTGAAATCTAACTTCCAACTTCCTCATATGATGTTAACCTACTGTATATACATCATATTGTCTTTTATTCCCCTTTTTCTTTTCTCCCTCCCCCCTTTTCCTCATACTCACCTCTATCATCCATTCCCAAAACTTAAAATATCAAGAGCTATATAAATCACCATCCACAGATACTCTCTTATTTATTTAAATAACTTAACTCAAAAACCATCCTTACTAAATTTAACCTGTATCTAACTTTTTAAAACATTGTTCTTTTAAGTGTTTAAGGTATTCTAAGGTTTTGAAGTCTTTGCCAGGCACATCATAGCAAATAAATTGTACTTACTTGAAGATATTTTAATTTTTTATGGATTCTTCTAGACTACTTGTAGAAAAATGGATCAATGCACTCACTTATTTGTATGACTAAACTATGGTCAATATGCTTCTCCACATAATTCTTTCTTGTTTCTAATTTTACGCTTTCATCTCCTTCTTTGGTCCTGGGAAACAAATGACCTACAGCGTATCCTTTAATTTTCCCTGCATTTATTCTTAAAGCCAAAATAGCATTTTGACATTTTTCTTTTCCAGCATGCCTTCCTGGATTTTATGGTTTGAATTGTGCTCACATCTGTGACTGCAGAAATGGAGCCAGTTGTGATGCAACGAGTGGACAGTGCATTTGCCCAGCAGGTTTCCATGGCAGCCGGTGTGAAAAAGGTATATCCAGAGCATTTTAAAGCAGGTGAATAGGGGAATTCTGTGTGAATGTGAGGTCTTTCTATCTTAGGGCAAACATAAACCCAAATCAAAAACATGGAATAATCACTTAAGCTTCTGACTTGGACATTAAAGCAACAGGAATTCACTCTATAGCCAATGTGTCCTTCTGATTTTGTTCTGATTGCTCAAAAATTTTACCTTCCCCTAAGTGAAATGGCTTAATATTCCAAACCCCATTAAAGCTGTTATTCTTCAACAGACAAAGATTCTACCTCTGAATGAGAAATATTTTATTAAAATATTTTAAAAGATTATCTATTGGGTTTAAAGATATTAAAATAGATACAAGGCTTTATGAAAAATATTTAAAGATGGGAATTAGGCATTTATTACTAGAAAATAATGACAGTCATGAATGTGGATGAGGAAATAGAGGTGAGAACTTGGGCTACTAGTTTAAAATAGTAAATTATAAATTTCCTAAAAGACTGATCAGTCTATTCAAAACAATGCCAGAGTACATAATTCTCAGTAAGCAACTCAAAATATCATTTTAGTCTATATTATGTATGACTTGTGCATAGGGTTATAATAATCATTATGATTATAATAATATAATGATAGTGGTCACTTGACTTTATGTGAATCAGAGTTATTGCCTTTAAAAAGGATTCATGTGGGTGGGTGGGATGAGATCAACCAAAGAGCTTGTTTGCATAATTGCATAACCTATGGAAATAGACAATAGGGTGGTGGAAGCCTGGGTCAAGGGGTATGGGCTATAAGGGGGTTAATGGGAGAAAAAAAGGACGTATGTAATACTTTCTACAGTAAAGGTTTTTTAAAAAGAAAGAAACAAGGTTACAAAAAATAAAAATAAATAAAAAGGATTCATATGCTACTCCCATACTATATCCTCATAAGTCACTAGAGCTATACATACAGTATTTCTTGCCATCCTTTATTCACTTATCCACTTATTATTTACTGTTATGTTCTGGGAATATAGTGGAGCTTACAGTCTTCTGGGAAAATAAACAACATTTAAGGAAAAATATTAAAAGTAATACTCTTGGCTAGTAGACTCAATTTTCTTCTTAAAGTTCCTATCTTTGAAAGCCCTCCATACATTCTCAAAGGTACAAACCAGTGTCAGAGTAAATCAATTTAAAACCTGAGTGTGAAATCATGTATAAAATGAAGCTGATTTCTGAGAATTCCAAAACTTTCCTCTGTTCTTCTAACCAACAAATCTCATTTTATCCTCCCACTTTGCTACTTGGGGCTCAATCTTGAGGAAATTCTATCTTTAATCGCATGTTAGCTGCATCATTGAAAATTCAAGTGGTTAATGTTTCAACATTTCTCTTTCCTTGGTAGAGTGTTCACCTGGAATGTTTGGAGACAATTGCCAGCATCTTTGTGACTGTGAAAGCAAAATCTCCTGCCACCCAGTAACTGGAAAGTGCCTCTGCCCACCTGGAAGAGCTGGAGCCAGATGTGAAGCTGGTATGAGCCAAGTACCTGGTGATGTCCCTCTGACTCATGGGTGATTCAGAGATCTCTAGGCATTTTTTTATACTAAAAGTATTGTGCAATTAAAGAACATCACACTACCATTGCTTGTCACCTTGCCTTAGTATGATTAATCAGAGTATGTGGCTGTTGCATAACAGGCAACCAAAACCAGCACTACGGCTGACAGAGGACACCTTGAAGGCACCTCAAGGTGATGCAATTAAACATCCTGATTACAAAAGCAATTCAGAAAAATCACTAGAAATAAGGCAATGAAGATACAGGGACTATTCTTGAGAACCAAGTTCCCGGTATTCTTGGGAATTTGAGATTTAAACCTTTTTCCCCCTATACACTCACAGGAAGAAAGGCCTAGAATGTAAAATTCAAAGTCTTTAGCGACTATCTTAAGAAGAGGAGAAAGTAGACTGAGTGGATCATTGACTCATCACTTACTATTTAAACTCAATGGATGCTTCCTAGATGAAAAGGTTTCATGTTTCACAATAACCCCGAAGGACTGGTCATCCTAAACATTTTGCTTATATTCATTTACTCTTTACCACCACCCAATGAGGCTGTTCTATTTTTATTCTTACTTGACAAAAGAGAGAGCTGAGGCACAGAAATATAGGAAGAGTCAGAACCAAGATTTAACCCTAGGCAGTCTGGTTTTGACCGTTGGGTGATGATGCTCTTAGTAGACAATACTATATGTGTGCATGTCTGCATGTAGTCCTGTATAAGGAACCTTCAGGGGATCATCAAGAGATTTATATTCTTTCCTATCCCTTCTTCCCTTTTCCATAGGCCTTTAAAATAAGTCCAATGAGTTATGAATATCAAGTTGGAATCCTTTGGGATCTTCCAACTGAGAAGCTTACTCATGCTGACATTTCTTTTTTGCAAAGCTGCTTCATGTATAGCTCTAATCACTGTGTTTCACTGCACTACAAGCTTCTTGAGAGTTCGATCCATGTTTATTTATCTTTTATCAAAAAAGGCTCAGAAAAGGGTCTAGCGCATGACAGTTTTCAGCAAATTTTTGTTTCTTTTCAGCATTCCTCAGGGAGTCATGGTAAACACGTTCCTGAACCTTGTCATATCTAAACTAAATCTGTCAGAGTAAACATCAGCATGACATCTTGGCAAAACCACAGTATACATGTCACCAATGAAATGCTCACTGAAGGCAGAATGCTTATAGTATTTGTGGTTTCATCCAAATACTGAAGAAAACCATTCATGTTTATTGAATGTGTATCATATGCCAGGCATTTTAATGTATACTAGGTGCCTTTACTATCATTGCCCTTCCCTTTTATAGATGGGGGAGCTGCAGCACAAAATGGTTAAGTAACTTGCCCAAAGTTACACAGATCACAAATGGCAGACTGGGGATTTGAAACAGACAATCTGGGTTCAGAGCCAGGCTCAACATCCCCACTATACCGCTTCTCAAGGGAAAGAAAGGAACAGGAATTGATTTTGTTGTCCAATATGCATTGTCCATTAACCACAGGGTGCTATTTAATTTATATTTAGTTTAATTTAAAATTCACCTCCTCAGTCACATTTCAAGTGTTCAGTGGCCACATATATGGTTAGTCGCTACACTATTGGATAGCACAGTATATATAGAATGTTTTCGTCATTGCTGGAAGTTCTGTTTGACAACACTCAGCGGTGACTTAAAACTAGCTTCTTCTAAACCAAGAGAGCTTATGGCCAGGCTGGAAATGAAGGCCTCACTCTATGGACTTTCTATGGACTAAATTCTTGTATCACACAGTCATTTTTATCTGCAGAGAAAAATTACCATTTGACAGTGGAACATATGTATTAACATGCCCATTCTCAGTGGGCACTTCAAGGCCTCTCTTGTCATGAGCTCTTTGGGGGTACCCACAGCTTACACAGATGTACTACATGATCTTTTATTTGCAGTTTTATTTTCAATTAGGCACAGTTCATCTGCGATATTAACTGTGAGCAGCTGTGTCTATGCAGGCACTATAAAGATAAAAGACCTCATTTTAATTTGAACTCTGGTAAAGGACCTATTAAACAGCCATAATGTTAATTCATAAAAGAATGTAGCAGCTTTTTATTGGATTATTTCCCCACCCCCTTGGTAAATTAACATTTGCAGACATTCAAACAGATGTCTTAAATACACATCGTTATTAACATAAAATGTGGTATTTTTATAAATTAAAATCAGATTCTGAACTGCTTAGGAGAGATCCCGACTCATAACTCTTTTTCAAACAAGAAAACTAGATCTTACCACCAAGCTAAGTAATCCTCCTACACACTGGATGAGGGTGGATGTATTAGGTTGGGATTTATTTATTTGTTTATTTATTTATTTTTAATACTTATTTATTAAATTGAGGGGTGGATGTATTAGGTTAGGATTTATTTATTTGTTTATTTATTTATTTATTTTTAATACTTATTTATTAAATTGATTGGGGTGACATTGGTCAAAATGAACATATACATTTCAGGTGTGGGTTTCTATGTTATAAGATCTGTACATTGCACCGTGTGCCCACCACCCAAAGTCAAATCTTCTCCTGTCACCTTATATTAGGGCCCCTTTTCCCGCCACCCCCTCCCTCTAGCAATCACCACTGCTGGTTGTGTTCCCAAATATCAGTTCTGTATCATATATATGAGTGGAATCATATAGTTCTTAGCTTTTTCTAACTGACTTATTTCACTTAGCATAATGTTCTCAAGGTCCATCCATGTTGTTGCAAATGGCGCTATTTCATCCTTTCTTATGGCTGTGTAGAGGACTGGATAAAGAAGATGTGGTACTTATACACAGAGGATTTATTTTTTAATTTTGATTATGTTTGATAATGTAAAGAAAAGATTCATTTCAGAGCAGCATTTACATCACCTCCAGAGCTCCTTTTACCTAGCTGTTCTTCCTTCATTTAGGAAGAGATTGAATTACTGTTTGCTCTGCAAAATGAATTAATTGCAAAATTGATTAAGTTCACATTTTTCTCATATTTAAAATCTAACTAGTTAATTAAGGCAAGAAGGCCAGAACACATCTTAGCCTACCTTCATTTCCCAAGAGAGCAATAAACAAACAAACAAACATGCAAATGCTTATGGAGTATTTAGGGTGCATCTCCAACCTGGCCAAGAGAATTTTGAGGCAATAATTATAGAAATATTTTACAAAATTATACCCATAGACTCAGAGTTCACTCTAGGACTGGTATCCTAGTATTTGCATTGACATTTCTAAATTTCCCACTTTCCAGCTCTCTCCACTTCCTTATTTGGGCTTTAATCTACATCTGCTTGACATGGTATGTCTTCCCACATGGCAGTGCAGATTGAGGAATGAGCACTAGATAAGAATTTAGAACTCCGGCTCTGCCGTTTGCCAGGGACATAACATTTGTGAAGGTCCCTTAAGCCACATCAAACCTGTTTCTCTCTCTACAATGAGAGAGAGCTTACCTCACTGTCTTGCCTACCTCACAGTTTTGCTAGAACCAACTGTGTTAATGTGTTTGGGACCCACTTTGTAAACTGTTTAGAGCTAGGTGACTCATTATTGCAAAGTTAAGTTTCTCTAATTCTTAAACATTGGTAGTAAGTTGAGTTACTTCCCATTCTCACCTGAACGAATCTGACCCCGTTTTCTGTTTCCATGGGCAGGGCTGGGCTTTCTCCCTATCCTCTCAATCCTTCAGAAACAGAACCTATTAATTCTCTCCTAATTTTCTGCTGGACATCAGACTAAGACCAAATGCCCAGGTTTGGGTGTGATGCCAGAGGGAAACTTTAGTCTACACATTTAGTTATTTTGATAAGGCTAATATTTTTAATCCTCTCTCTTCATTTCTCTACTCGTTGAATTCACAATGCAATTCAACTTAAAAATAGTTACATTCCTTGAGTACAAATAGCAGGATTTTACAGAAGTAGGTACACAAGGCATCACTGGCCATTTTGACATATTTTAAGAGGTGAAAGAGTTGAATGTAAAGCCATGTCATTTTCAACAACATAGGCACATGTTTTCAACCTGAAGACAAATTTGTGTATCCTGGGTGAGTGTTGCCTTTTTCTGACCTCACTAAAACTAATCCATTTTCCCCGTGTCCCTTGCAATGCTACTGCGATGAGCTCTATTACAATAATCTAATTCTGAGAGGGCACTTACGAAATTTAAGTTGCTGTCCTGATTTCTCTTTTCATCTTTGTCACTAACTTCCTTGACACCCCCCAGCCTCTTCCTGTTTTCCATTAAAGACCTGAGTTTTAATACATAGCGTTCTAGCCTGGGGGAGAATACCACATGGTTAACCAGAATTCTTTGTCTATCATCTTATGCAATTCCAAGAAATAGTAGTAAAGATACTATGTGATGGAAAAGCATATTTGAATTACTTTTATATTTATTTATTTTTTCCTCACAGAATGCAGGCCAGGCCAATATGGACCTAACTGCGCTCTGACGTGCCAATGTGTCCACAGGGCTCAGTGCAACCCGCTCAATGGGAGCTGTACTTGCCCCTCAAAGAGAATGGGTCCAACCTGTGAGGAAAACGTTTTGGATGATCTTCAATAACGGAACACTAGCAGCTTTTCAGTGGGTGGAGAGAATTTCGCCGAGGCTCACCCACAATTTATCATCTTAACTTTGGCAGGGAAATGCACTTACTCATCCATCTTCAGCCCAACCTCTCCTGTTGTGAGGTGAAAAATGATGTCTCCAATTTATGGCCTGCAAGTAGAAGTTCCATTCTCCAGCCTACCCTTCCCAACTTTCTTTTGCTGAAGAACATGCCCAAAGAAAGAGAGAATATTTTTTCAAGATCCCAATCGTAGTAACATTTTGGACTAATAAACGAAACTCTTTTTTATATGCACAGGCGGTATTTAAATTTGGAAGTAAGAAATACCTCTCAGTTCAGCTTGGACTGCACTGAAATATTCACACCTAGTCACTGAAGACCTCAGTGGTCATTAAGTAGCTGGATCCTCTTTAGAAATGTCTAGAATTTCATCTATTTATTCTTAGTATCCTGCTCCACAGCTGAGCCTGCTTCAGGTTGTTAATGTATTGTATTTCGAACATGACTTTCGGCGTGGGAGACTATTAAGGCTTTAGCCACATACAGATCTGGGTAAAGGTATGATGGGCACACTTACAATGAATCATCAAAATGTTTAGTGGTGTTCTCCTCATCACTGGTCAGCAGACAGGAAAAAAGTAAGTAGAAATGATCAAGGTGAGGTGCTTAGCCTGCTCTGGGGGGACACAAATTTCCAATAGAATAGGGACTTCCTTCATTTCAAGGAAAAAATAAATAATAACTAAAAACAGTGATTGCCAACAGGGAGAATAAAACAAGAAAACCATATTTCTCTTCCTTACTAGAGATCTTGTCTCCTATTACAACACGTGAGAAACTCACTCTAGAAAAAAAGTTTCCAGAAACTTTTCATGGTAGGAAAAAAAAGAATAAGAGATTTCTTTTGGGTGAAATTTTTTATACCATATTGCTTAACTTTTTATAAACGAGAAGTCTTATGTAAAATGTTAAGCACAGTTCTTGGCAAAAGGTCAATGGCCCAATATTATCTCTTTTCATCCCCCATGCCACCCCAAACTCTAAAATAAATCATGAGAGTGGGAAAGCAAAGCCATAGCCTAATCCTATATTTGTACTATCACATGACCCATAGACAAATGGAGTTTCACCTTCATCCTTATATCAGTCAATAAGAACTAATGCCAGTTACTGTAGCCACTTTTCTTTATAAAAGTTTTATAGGTTGTCTTTCATATCAAAAAATAAAATACAAAAATGTTTAATATCCAGAATATTTCCATTTTCTGCTTGGTAACCTTGAAAAATCTTGATTTAGATGGCACCCTACAAAAGTTAATAATCATGTGATAAGTTATTCCTTCTAAAAAATATTTCAGTTCTTCAGCTTGAGGACACTATCAGATGTCTGAAAATCATTAGAGGCAATGACATTTCATTCATGGGCCAACATACAAAAAATGTTCCTCTTAAATAATGTAACAGCTGCAAATTTATCAAATAGAATTTCCTTGCAAAATTATGTAACTAGAATTTTAAAAATCATTTTTAATAGCTGCATCTCAAAAATGCTTCAAATTAAGAATGTAGTTCACAGTGACGTGCATTTCTGAGCAAATAAATAATGCATCCTTTTTACTTTCATAAGGATTTATCTGAGCTTTCTACATGTAAACAGTTATTCAGGTAGAGTTAAGTGTAATCTGCCTACCAAAAAAAAGTAATTTGCACAGAATTTTTAAAAATTCAGCTATTTAAAAGTAAGGCATGATTTAATAGGCATGTCCTCTTAAAACTAAAGTCCAGTGTCAAATTAGAGTCATTGTCATGGGGTAGAAATACTTCATATTACTCCTCCTATTTTCCCTCCTTCTATAATCTGCTCTTTAAATGTAGAAATGCTGACCCCAAAAGAAATCCATCCACCCATAATACCCCTTTAGAAAGGTGCCTATGCTGTGATGTTTCAGGCTCTTTCATTTGAAATACAAGATCAGAGTGGGGATTATTATGCTTCTCTGCAATAATATAGCTCAAGTTTAAAGAAAACTGAGCAGATGTATGGAAGTGTGCTGGCTAATTTGGAGTTTCCATCTAACATGCGTGGGATATACCATTTCAGTTTAACACCTAACGTTCCCCCTACTCTTTCTAACTTCTATGCTCATTTATTGAGTTTTCCAGATGAGACAGCTATTTGACACAGGCTAAATTATTTTTAGAGAACTTGGAAATCATTCCAAGAGTTAGTGGCAAGAATGGCATTTCCTTTGTTAGAAATAGCAAAGAGGGTTTGGCTTCTGCGGGGCCTCTTTCACCTTGGTTTCTTCAGGACCTGGTAATACAGACGTAGCAAGAATTTAAAAAAGCATTTTGATGAAGTGAACAAATAATAGTTACTGTCTGCACTCTAGGAGTTATGTATGCAATTCAGTTGAAATAACTTTTCATGGTTCTATGATAGAAAAAATATCAAAGTAGCTGAGCTTTTAAAATAGATTTCAAGCAATTCCAAAGTTTTGACCCTTTTTAGCTAATCAAGTAGAAACTATTTTCTACTTTTCCTGCTTATATTTTAGTTTTTCAAAATAAAAGAAAATAATACAAAAATTAGTATTTAAAGTCTAGGAAATATATTTAAAGGCGGGAGATACCTCTTTTTATATTCTTTCAAATACTGACATCTCTTTCACTCTAAATCTTTTGTCAGTACTATATAAAACACCATTTAATCATTCTTCATTTTAATGTTTGTGCAAATAGTTCAAATTTTGAAAAAATACTATTTCAAATAGCTAATATTAACATTTTATTCTTCCACTGGATATGTTAAAGATATATAGAAAATTTCATAATAATGCCTCTACTTAAAAACAATATAAGCGAATCCACAAAACATAATTTTATTGCTCAGACTTCATGAGAAAAGTTCAACAACAGTCCATCAGACAAAAAGATTCATGTGAAGAATTGGATATTAAGTGTTGACAATATTGGTCTCTTGAAATGTAGAGCATTGGTTTGTGAATAAAATTCCATATGTAAGAATTGGATGAATTTGGTAGCTGGTGTTGAACATGTATTTGATGAATAATGAAACTTGTGACAGATTAGGTATCTGAATGGTCAGTTGGTAATATTACAAAGCACTTATTGACTGAAAAATGCCTTCATTAGTGTCACTTTTTAACTATTGCCTAAAAAGCAATTTTCTGTATTTTAACGCTATCCTGAATTTACTGACTCACTCAAAAATATTTATTGAGTGTCGACAATACTAGATATTGTTGGAGGCATAAAAAAAATAGTGGTGAACAAGATGGATGTATTTCCTGCCCTCATAAACTTACAGTCTAGTAGATGATATTAGCCAAATGAGTGCAGAGTTTTTAAACATTCTTAGCCTTTCAGTGAATTTAATAGTTCATCCATCCTTTTATAGTTTATTAATCCTTTCCTAAGTCTATTTCTCACAAATCTATTAATTCTCTTACATTCAGTCAAACTTTGATAAATGATATATATCCTACATCACCTTAAAAAATCTACATAGCAGGCTTTATACTCTTTAATGCCAATATAGGAAATTAAATATATTTTTAATTTATAAAATACTATTTACAGCCGAAACCGGTTTGGCTCAGTGGATAGAGCGTCGGCCTGCGGACTGAAAGGTCCCAGGTTCGATTCCGGTCAAGGGCATGTACCTTGGTTGCGGGCACATCCCCAGTGGGAGATGTGCAGGAGGCAGCTGATCGATGTTTCTCTCTCATCGATGTTTCTAACTCTCTCTCTCCCTTTCTCTCTGTAAAAATTCAATAAAATAAATTTAAAAAAAATTAAAAAAAAATACTATTTACATTCATAGAAAACCACATTATTTTTTCCAATGTAAAAGGCAAGTCCACTTTTAAATCTGTTGTTGTAACTCTGACAGCATGGGGACTGAGGTAATGGAAACAGAGAAAAAAAAGAGTATTTGTCTTTTTTTTGACAACTATCACATTCTTTTTTGACATCTATTGCTTTCTCTTTTGGTCAAGATGAGTGACTAAGATGAGTGACCAAGATGAGTGTTACCCACTGATAAAAGAGGGTTTTTTTTAGACATTTTAAAAAATCTAGTTTTATTATAAGGCAAGTAATTCTCTTATGTGTAAAGAAAACACCTTGCTATTTTAGTGGTGTCTCAAAACAAGATTAGATTATTCCTTTTAAAAAATTATGATAAAACTAGAGTTCCAGTACACGGATTCATACACATTGAAAAGAAATTAATTAGAAGAAATATTTTAATATCACTATTCGCCCTTTCTCTATAATAGAAGTATCAACCAAATTCATGATTGACAATGACAGATGGAAATACGCACACACAATTGGCACCAAGAGCTTTGTATGGATCATGCATGCGCAAGTCAATTTAGCCTTATAGATATAGAATAAACTTGTTTAATTAGACCTGCTTTCTGATTTAGCTAAACTTTTTCCAGCCCAGTGAAGCACCCCAACTTCTCTTTCAGGTATTTGTCAGCAGCACAGCAGTAAATATCAACACGAAGCAGATTATTATTGTAGATCACGCAGGAAGAACAAAGAGTAAAATATTTAACTACAGCAGTGTTTGACTATATTCTGCACAGTGAGAAAACCTGAAGTCATTTTCAAGGTCCACCATTTCTTGCTTTTTTTCATATGGGTCATGTTTCTAAACTTTCTAAACCACCATTTTCTGGCTAATGAAAAGAAATAGGATTCTACGGAATCTCCTATCTACCTACTCCAGTACTTCTGTGAGGATCAAATGAGATGAGGCACTGGAAAATGCTTCACAGACATTTGGTTCAAGTGTAAAATGTTTGCAACTGGCTATAAAGTAAGTTGTGTTCCTGGGCTGAAGAAACTCCAAATAGGTTAGTCACTAGGGAAAGGAAGCTGGGTGTTGCTACGTGACATCTTACCTGGTGCCTACAGCCACCATTTCCCCGGGCTGGGCTGTGGGTCACATTTTGCACCATGGGGTATTGGCAGCATTGGCTGCGATTTGGTGGGCTGTCACTCTGGGGTGGTGGCGGGGCCTGTGTCCCACTTGGGGGAAGCCAACTGTTATTTTGTCGGCACCAGGTCCATGTTGCCGTTTCTTTGTAAATGGCCAGTGCACATCACAGCAGCTCCTTCGTTGAATGTATGCCCCCTGGTGGTCAGTGTGCATCATAGCAAATGGTCAGACAGTTGGAGGGACACTTAGCATATTAGCCTTTTATATATATAGATATACATAACATAAAATTTACCATCTTAACCATTTTTTAAATACACAGTTCAATGGCATTAAGGTTGTTCACATTGTTGTGCTACAATCACCAATGGTTATTTCTTTTACTATAGGAAGAACTTTCTGATGCCAGTTGAGTAGCACGTAAAGTCAGTATACGTTGGTCTGCTTGAATAACTTAATTCATATACTGTCTGCATTTGTGAATTTTTTTATATTCTGTAACTACTTTATTTGAAAATATGCTTTCTATGTCTCTTCCTATTTGCTGGCATTTCTGAAACAAAGACATTTTCTCATTTAAGCAGTTATACTATTTCTGGAGATCATATGACTAGAAGAACAGCCATTTTTCACTAAGTGTATCACAGTTGTAGCTCATTCACTTTAACATGTGTCTAAATATGCTGATAAACAGTAAGCAATCAGCAAACTTATTGCATTCTATGAAATATTAATCAAACTTGTAATTCTATTTTGACCAACCCTCATAGACTTCCCAGATTTTATAACCTTTTTCTGAATATCTGCTCCCTGGACTCCACTCTGGCCTTGAGGCTATGTGGCCTTGAGGCTAAGGTATACAGACTCCCACGGCCATGAGGCCTCAAACAGTGTTTCCCAATGAGTATTCCAGGGAATTACAAGTTCATAGTACATTTAAGCAGTTATACTATTTCTGGGGATCATATGACTAGAACAGCCATTTTTCACTAAGTGTATCACAGTTGTAGCTCATTCACTTTAACATGTGTCTAAATATGCTGATAAACAGTAAGCAATCAGCAAACTTACTGCATTCTATGAAATATTAATCAAACTTGTAATTCTCTTTTGACCAACTCTCATCCCAGATTTTGTAACCTTTTTCTAAATATCTGCTCCCTGGGCTCCACTCTGGCCTTGAGGCTATGTGGCCTTGAGTCTATGGTATACAGACTCCCAAGGCCATGAGGCCTCAAACAGTGTTTCCCAATGAGTATTCCAGGGAATTACAAGTTCATAGTATTTAGTAAAGGAGAAAAGGAAGAAGAGAATTGCTTGGGCCTAATAGTCAATAACACCGACAATCAGAAAACTCTGGGTTAAATAGAGATACATAGTATATTTTACTGCAATGCTTTTTAGGAGCTGTAATATCCTATTGTGATTTGTGAATTTCTAATAGGAAGACACAGTACACAAAGAATTCCAAAATGTTAAATTAGGAGTTCCTTTTCTGAAGAGCATTTCGAAAAACTAGTGTCCCAAAAAACACTTTTTGTGAAACATGTTAACAAATGTATATGGTGAGTAATGCCCTCAGAAACATCCTTGGTCTGGATATTCTGATCACACATTTTATGGTGTTTATAGTAATTGCCTGAGAGAATTCTAAGCAAGGCCTGTATTACTTTTATAGTTTCCCATGGAGCTGCTATGAGTCAGTAAGTATTTCTCAAAATAGAGCTTTGAAAATGCAAAATAAAATGTTGATGAAATCTTTGAAAGGGCTGCCTTTCTTGTCTGATAAATATGAGAAATTCAGTAAACACTTCTTTAAATATTAAGGACAATTAGGAAAATGTGAAATAAATTGTATTATTATTAAATGAAATATTATAAAAGTTATACAGGAAAATATGTTGGAAAATAAAAGACCAAAGTTTAGTTAAATGCATTAAAAATTCTAAAGAGAGAATGTTCAATAACACACTGGAATGAGAATCACTAAATGGTCAGATACATTGTTGTCATGTCATAATTGAAATGTGTGAATTCTAATAATATCGCAGACAGTTACTATGATCTATGTAGTATTTACTAATGATTATGTTATTTATGAAATTCTTAAAGTATCCCCAGCTCCACACACACACACACACACACACACACACACACATATATACTCTCACAGACCTATTTATGTTGGTGATGAACTATTGTGGATAATATCCTTTTGAATTATACATTTATGATACTTTTTGTTAAAACTTTATTAAAAATTATAAATTATTCCAAATAAATGTACACACTGTAGTATTCAGAAAAAAGGGTGTTTCTCACTTATAAAAACCTCCAGTTCTACATGACATAGAAAAATGTAAAAATTTATAAACTGTGTTATGAATCACAATTCATATAGGATCAGGCTAAAATACACCCTCCAATCCAGCTACATTATGTGTTAGATAACCTAACAAAACAAGAGAGCAACACTTTTGGAGTAGAAAATCTTGTGTACTTGGAATCACAGAAACACAGAATTGGAAAAGACCTTACAGCCCCTCTAGTCTTTTGGTTTTATAAGCAAGAAAACTGAGGCTCAGAGAATTAGGTCCCACAGTGAATAATCACAGAACCAAGATTTTCTTGTCTCTTATCTCTGGTCTCATGTCTTTCACCTTTTGCCTTTATTTCTTTTTTATTATTTAATTTATAGGGGTGACACTGGTTACTAAAATTATATAGGTTTCAAGTATACAATTCTGTAATACATTACCTGTATATTATATTATGTGTTCACCACCCAAAGTTAAGTCCCCTTCTGTCACCGTTTATCCCCCATTTACCTTCTACCTTTAGATTGCTGCCTTTCTGAGACTTGTGGACAATTTTTTTTTTACTAGGGGGGTCAATGAACTTTGCTTTACAGAAATCCCTTTGAATCGTAGCTTTAGTATCATAGAACTTCCAAACTTGCAGTGTCATCATTTATTAGACAGCCACACTATATATGGGAGCAATAGTTAAATATGGACATAAAGAATTGAAGCCAGCCCTGACTGGTTTGGCCCAGTGGATAGAGTGTCGGCCTGCGGACTGAAGGGTCCCGGGTTCGATTCCAGTCAAGGGCATGTGCCTTGGTTGCCGGCACATCCCCAGTGGGGGATGTGCAGGAGGCAGCTGATCGATGTTTCTCTCTCATCGGTGTTTCTGACTCTCTATCCCTCTCCCTTCCTCTCTGTAGAAAATCAATAAAATATATTTTATAAGTGTCAAAGAAACCTCTAAAACGCATTATTTATTAATAGCCCTACTTGCAGCTATAAGGAAAAGTTGCATTATCATCCCTCCCCTCATTAGTATGAGAGAACTAGGGATGGAAATCCCAGAGACATCAATAAATCTATTCTATATAGTAACTAACCAAGTGTACTGCCATGTAACAAAGACATAATAAAGTAAATTTTAAATAATTAACTAAAAAAGAATGATGTAAATATGTGTATACTTCTAAGACAATGGTTATTAAATTTGAGCCAGGAAGCAGAAATTTCAAATACCTTAATGCTCAAGATGGAATATGAATTATTGGAATATTTAATGATATTACATGAACTGGAATCAATACTACTTAAACTATAAGTCTAATATTGGCATATAATAAAAAGTCTTAGACAAAAATATATATGCCCATGATAATATATTAACTATTCAATCAGACGCAGTCACCTTTTGAAGAAATTCCATCAATACATATTTTATGATACTTGGACATTCACTTTGTCAGACTCAACAATTAGTGGGCATGGGTTTTTTAAAAGAAAACTTTCACTAGTCAAAATATTGAAGAAAATCTAACCAATAGTGAACCTGCAGAAAAAGTATGGCCATGTTCAACTAAGCAGTGGAACCCTTTCCAGTTTACTGCACACAACTGCATAGTTTGAGAGCTGTCCTTCCAAAATCTATGTTATGGTTTGCTGATCAATAATTTAAATAATAAGTAAATATGGCAACTATATTTCAATCTATAAATTTATCATTTTTATTTTTTAAATATATTTTTATTGATTTCAGAGAAGAAGAGAGAGGGAGAAAGAGATAGAAACATCAATGATGAGAGAGAATCATTGATCAGCTGCCTCCTGCGTGCCCCACATGGGAATCGAGCCTGCAACCCCAACATGTGCCCTGACCGGGAATTGAACTTAGACCTCTAGGTTCATAGGTCGACACTCAACCTCTGAGCCACATGGGCTGGGCTAAATGTACGATTTTAAAACAAAAGAAACTTTATTCTGTCCTTTAAATGCTGAAAATTTTGTTTCGTTTTTTTGTTGTTGTTGTTGTTTTTTAAATACTTTATTGATTTTTTACAGAGAGGAAAGGAGAGGGATAGAGAGTTAGAAACATTGACCAGCTGCCTCCTGCACACCCCCTATTGGGGATGTGCCCGCAACCAAGGTACACGCCCTTGACCGGAATCGAACCCGGGACCCTTCAGTCCGCAGGCCGATGCTCTATCCACTGAGCCAAACCGGTCAGGGCTGAGAATTTTGTTTTAAGATAAAACTTTACTCAGTAATGTATGTGTTTTTTTTTAAACCAACTTGTATATTATAAAAATTGTGCTTATTTTAAATAAGTGTTTTTATCATATATATTTTCTTTGTGATAATATTTGTGCTCAGAGTCATAACTAAAATATTACTTTTAGAATGAATCACTTAAACTTTATAGCTAGCTATTTAACAAAAGGTTAAATGAGTCTGGTATTTGTTAGATCCCCATTATTTGATTTGACACAATCAATTCACTGGCTGATATGATGGCGTGTGTTTTTTTCACTGATTATTTCAAAGTATTTGTTGTGACAAATCAATCATTTTGAGGGGTTGGTCTTTCTACTACATCTCTTTGGTCTATGTTGGCATTTATAGGTATTTTTCTCATGGATGTTTTAGCCTAATTTTGTTTTTTTACTTTGTGAACAATAAGAATATTTTATCTTTTCTGACTCACAAGGCTGGTGCCAAATTATTTGTTCCTGAGGGAACACTACTTAGACACTGAAGTATTATATGTATGTTATTATTACCTTTTTCATCATTATTTAATCAAGCAAAATGCATCAACTGGCTCAGTGTATAGATAAAATGGTTTTTACAGATGTTTTTTCTCTAACTGATTATGTGTGTTTATCTTTGGGTGATAATAATAATTATATAATTGGCTAATGACATTTATCATGTTCCTAATATACACCAGACATCATCAAAAGCATTTTTCAAACATTTTTTTTACTTAATCTCCACAATGATTATTTGGTATATGTGAGTTTACATCTGATTTTTCTTTTTAACAGTTCAAAAGTTGAGACCTAAAGGAATTTAATAACTTGTTGAGGTCATATGGCTCCTAAGTGGGAAAAAGCTCAGGTTTGCCTGGTTCTGGGGGCCGAACTCTTGACTACACTATGCATGCAATTCTAAAACAACTACCATATAGAATGAAATCATTTGAAAAATGATGAAGTTTTGGTAAATCCAGTGAGAGTGAGTTCATACTCCAGACACAAATCACCATTTGTGGATTTAGTTACATTTCAACCACCATTATTTTTAGCATATAAATAATGCATGTGCATGCCTCTTTTTTGGGGTGTGTGTGTGTGTGTGTGTATATAAGCAATGATGAAAAAGATAGTATCTCTGTGTGACCTCAACTTTAGGCCAAAAATATTCGCAGTAATTCTATCTGTACCTTGTTCTCTCAATTCCCAAACAGATTCTTAGAAATCAAAATAAAAAGAAAATTCTTGGACAATCTAACTAAAGTACTGAATGCTTTGGTCCTTAGTTTACAGCAATGTTCCGAGATAACTTTTGCCAGTACTTATCTGTCCAGTTAGCTTCAGGCCTATTTTTTGCTGTGAAGAGGGCATCAGATTTTATTTTTACATCTGTAGGAATACTCCATTTTTTCAGGATTCACAGAATTAGAGCTAATATTTCTCATTTAAAAAACCTTTGATGATGACACTTGGCATGAAGAAATCCACCATCTCTATCATTCCCTTCCAACTTAACGTTTCTCAGTCCACTCCACCATGTGCCTTCCAGCTACATCAGAGAACTTGCTCTACCCTTGAACTTAACACACCTCCATGCTATTCTTCTCTTTGCTGAAAATACTTTTTAGGCTCTGCATGGTGAAATTACTCATCCTGAAAAGCTCATTCAAAGTCATACCCGGTCCTAAACCCCCACCCAAAAGTATAAAGAAGTTTTATTTTCCGACTTCTACAGTATAGGAGCTGGCACGTAATGGGAGAGAAACAATGATTTATGAAATTGTCAACTGCATTAAAAATGAATTAGAGACTGATCTACCTGTCAGAAACCCTCTTCTCTCTTACAAAATTTAAAGCTTCTTGTTTAAATTTCAAACACTCATTTCCCTTGTGGCTATAATTGGCTTGGACTAGCAATAGCCAAATGAACATATGTGGACAGTAGATGCCAAATAATGCAATTTTTTGTGAAATATGCATGTGGCTTTCTTCTTGGCGGGTGAATATACTGCTATCCCACCATATATACTTAGTTCGAAAAATGCAGCATAAGGAAAAAACCAGATCCCATCTGCCAGGCAAAATAGCTATAAAGTGGAGAAATCAGGTTTTTGTTTTTTTAAAATGAATCCAGTGAGAGTAACTTGAGTTATTTTTTAATGTAAGAGCAAATAAACTCTTGAGCAAAGCTGCAGAGCAATGTGGTGTTCTTTTAATTTATAGCTAGGTCAAATCCAAATCCGGGTTTTAGCTAAATTAGAATGTTCCCAGAAGAGAGAATGATTAGACAATTCAAGTCGGCTTATGCTGGCCTTCTAAAACCTGGCTCACAGTCTGAGGGGACTAGAATTCCATTCTCGATTCAAGACAAGTAAACATTTCTCCGTGTATTCATGAGACTCACTGCACAACTTGGCTGGATGTTGCCATTTTCTTTAGCATATGTCGACAAAAACAAGAGTGTTGTTCTCCCATATTCTAGTCTGAAGGAGTGTGGAATAAGGGCAAACACCTGTTCTTTCTTTTCTTGGCCAACATTTGTCTCAACTTTTGGACTTCCATTTTGATGAATTTTATTTCCTTATCTACTAATAGGATCATTTGAAATATAACTTATTCATAGTTAACAAAATATATATATATATTGATCAAAATTAATTGTAATGTGCATCATGACTGGCCAAGACAATCAGAGTTATTTGGGACTTGTGTGTACTGAGATGCATTATTTTCATAAATACATAATCCTTCTTTACAGCGGGATGGAGAAGAACAGTGCAAAAACATGACTTTAAAGCTCACAGCTTTCCTGTACCAATTAAGTATATTGGATAGTAGTTTAACATGTCCGTCTCAGGTAGGGAATAACTCAGATCTTATCTGTCTACTGGGTTAATGTGGACATTTTCATATTATCATTATGAAGCATGACAGGTTGTTTGAGTAATTATATATTAAGGCATTTAAAAAATTCTGTGCTTCAGTACCAGAGTCAGGAAACCTTATTTAACAGCTCTACCTTTGGGCAGCTGTGTGACCCAAGAAAAATAGTTAACCTTTTAAACTCTATTTTTACTCATCTGGATAGAGAGGGTTGACTTTCTTTACCCAAAGTTACCAAGCATTTTAAAGGAAAACAGAGAACACAGTGCCTAGAAATATAGATAATTAATGGAAGTGGAATCTGGGCTATTTAATATAAGTTTTACCTGTTAATAGTAAAACCAGTGGCAGTACTGAAAACAGTCCACAGATTTTTTATTCTTATCTAGTGAAGAAAGCTGGTCTAAATACTGTATGTGTATTAGCTTCATGACTCCTATAACAGCCCTTGAAGTAGTTACTCTTATCTACACTAATAAAAGAGAAACATGGTAATGCACTGTATGTGTATCAGCTTCATGACTCCTATAACAGCCCTTGAAGTAGTTAGTTACTCTTATCTAATCTAATAAAAGAGAAACATGCAAATTGACCACACCTCCGCTACACCCCAAGCCACGCCCACCAGCCAAACAGAGCGACTATATGCAAATTAACCCAAGCAAGATGGCGGCCAGCAGCCACAGAGCTGGAGCAAGCAGGAGGCTTGGTTGCCCTGGCGATGGAGCAAGCCAAGCTTTCCGCCTGCCCTGGCCAGCTGTAGCCTCTGCTCAAGGCAACAAAGTTTTAATTATTGAAGATAAATAAATCCCAGATATCTGCTTCCAGCCAGCCTCCACTGGGAGCTTGGGTGGCTGGGGGCTGTGGACAGCCTGCAAACAGCCATCAGTCCCTCACCCAGACTGGCCAGGCACCCAGGCAGGACCACCCCCACTGAAGGGGGTGTGGCCAGCCTGAAAACAGCCATCAGCCCCTCATCTAGGATGGCCACACTCTCACAGGGTGAGGGTCCCTGCTGGGGTCTTTCCCAGCCTATAAACAGCCATTGGCCCTTTACCCAGACTGGCCAGGCACCCAGGCAGGACCACCCACACTGAAGGGGGTGTGGCCAGCCTGAAAACAGCCATCAGCCCCTCACCCAGGCTGGCCAGGGACCCCAGCGGGGACTCCCACCCTGAAGGGGCTGTGGCCAGCCTGCAAACAGACATCAGCTCCTCACCCAGGCTGGCCACACCTTCATGGGGTGAGGGTCCTCACTGGGGGCCTTGGCCAGCCTGGAAACAGCCATCAGCCCCTCACCCAGAATGGCCAGGCACCCCAGCAGGACCCCCCCA
>NW_005372121.1:1863859-1937030 GCF_000412655.1 Myotis brandtii
ACAGCAGAACAACTGGGAATGACTGGTCACTATGACACACACTGACCACCAGGGGGCAGATGCTCAATGCAGGAGCTGCCCCCTGGTGGTCAGTGTGCTCTCACATGGGAGGAGCTCTGCTCAGCCACAAGCCAGGCTGATGGCTGCCAGTACAGCGGTGGTGGTTGGAGCCTCTCCCGCCTCCTCAGCAGTGCTAAGGATATCTGACTGAAGCTTAGGCCTGCTCCCCACTGGCAAGTGGACATCCCCCGAGGGCTCCCGCTGCCAGAGGGATGTCTGATTGCCATCTTAGGCCCAATCCCCCCGGGGTGCGGGCCTAAGCCAGCAGGTGGTCATCCCCTGAGGGTTCCCAGACTGCGAGAGGGCACAGGCTGTGCTGAGGGACCCCCCCGAGTGCAAAAATTTTTGTGCACCGGGCCTCTAGTTATTTATATACAGCAAGTTTGCAATCTCATAAATACTGTCTTGTTCAGGACAGTACTTTCTATATAAAAATCAGAACATGGGAAGTGACAATAAAAAGTTTAACATGTTACATTTGAAATTAGAAATTCAAATATCATAAAACTCAGAATTAAAACTTATAGCTCTCCTTTCTATGACATGTCTTTATACTCCAGAAGCAAAATGTAGTTGGCCATTGAACAATACAGTTTGAACTGTGAGGTTCCACTTGCACTTAGATTTTTCTACTGTTATATATATTTTTGACCCACTGTTGAAAATCTGCAAACGTGAAGAGCCTGCTGTATCTGTGTTCTATGCCATTTTTTATGAGGGACTGAGCATCCTCTGATTGTGGTAACCATGAGGTGGTTCTGGAACCAATCCCCAAAGGATACCTAGGCATGACTGTAATTAAGTTTTGGGAGAGTGTTAGAAGTGTCTTTCTTAAATTAAGAGAAGTTATATGCATATTTTTGACTGTGCAGGAGGCCATCATTGTTCAAGGGCCAACTGTAAAAGAAATATACATTTTCATTATTTATTTAAAAAAAACATATCCACAGGCTTAATCATCTTTCTAGTATTTATGCTTTTGAGTAGAATACGTTTTCTATAGCTATATTGCCCAGAATTCTAAATATGTATATTCTCTCTTTTTGCTAGAAGATAAATTGTTATTGGTATTTGGAACAATGTTTCTAGTATTACTTGGCTGATTCTTGAAAGAATGATGTTACAAGAATATTTGCTTCCTACTCAAGTCCAAAGAGAGTTGAGGATATCACACTCATTGGGGATTACACAAGAGGCATCTTGAACAAGGGTTCTGGGATGCCTAGGAAGGTTGATCAGAAATGGCTTTGGCTGTTTTAAAGTAAGATGGTATGCAAATTTATGTAATAGAGAATGGGATGGATATCATAGGTTATGTGTAAATGCGTGATCAGATGAGCTGTAAAAATCTGAGCCCATCTTATTTTTGTCATTTGTCTTTAGCACCTATAAACCCTAAGCCAAAGGGTCCCTGTCCTAGTATTTATGGTACATAATTGACACATTGTGGTAAATTAGACACGTCACTATATTCTGTCACTTCTATTTAAATCAGATGCTTTATCATGAGGAAGTTACTACTTTTTTAGCATTGTCCCCAAGGACAATTTGCCTAGTGACTCCTTGCACAAGTCAGCATTTTCTGTCATTATGGGAGGGAAGTTGGAGTGTGTTTGGGGAGACGAAAAGAAAGGAAAAGAAAAACCAAGACTTTTGACCCCTAGAGTGTTGGCAAATATGTTAGCAGTGTTTAAAATAATATAATCTGAGGGCTGAAAGGACCTTAAAAACCTCATAGTCTTAGTTGCCACTCAGTGAAGCAATCATTTTTATAACCATATATCTGATATCCACCCAACCTCTGCTTGAATGCCTTTAGTAATTCTTGAATATCAATCCATACCCTTATTGTTAGAAGTATCTTCCTTAAATTAAGACAAGTGCTAACTCCATAGAACTACTAGTCATTGGAAAATAAGTCTTGATATTCCTCTACTTGATGGACTTTCAAATAGTTGAAGCCAGTTTTCATATTTCCTTACTCTTTCTTTCTCCAGGTGACAAATCACCAGAGCTTTAACAGCTCCTTACATCATTTGCCAACCTGCTCTGAACGTGTCCCAGATTAATAGTGAGTTCTTTTCATAATTGCCAAAGCTGTAGCTGTTGTCTAAAATACATTATTATATAAAAATTGTTCCTTCCCCCCCCCCCCCTGTTTTTTAAGTTATTGTTTTTTTGTGGCAAATCAGCACCTATAATCCCACCCCTTAGGTAACCACTGTTGACATTTCCATATGCTTCCTTTTATCTTTATATGTTTTACATCATTTTTATAAAGTGGATTATGTGTATAATTTTCAACCATGCTTGAAAATTATAGTATGGTATGTTTTAAACACTTACTCTTTGGGAAGATGTCTGCAGCAACGTATCCTAAATCTAGTGTTCTAACTTCTATCCTGATAATTATCTTCTTCTTAATCTCTTCACCCCAAGTATCTGCAGAAATTCTTTTTGAAGCACTTAGTCAACATCAAGGACAATGGCTATAAAGACCTGAAGCACTTCCCAGGTAATCATTGATAACAAAACACTTCAGGTACAATTGAAAGCCAGTGTTTTTTATTTAGAAAGTTGACTTAAATTGAGAACACTTCTCTCTTCTTTGTTGACCAAGTCTTCCTTCTTGAAAAGACACTTCTGAGGCAGATAAAGAAATTTACACTCTCTATTCATAAGGTATTTAATCTTTGTATTCTCATGATGACAAGCTGAGTGCCATTAGCCAAGGAGACTCTCTCCTGATGACAGAGGTGGATCCCCAGTGAAAGGAATCAAGTGAAGGTGAAGCAGCACAAGGCTTTGTAACCATAGTTACTTTAAGTCAAAGATTATAAATGTATTGTTTCCATTATGAAAGATGCATTAACATTCCTTTATGTTTAGTCTTAGAAACCTTGTTATCATGGCTAGCCTATTTGCTTACTTATCTCTTAAGAGATGGCTAGGCTTAATTAATTAACATTTAAACATTAACCTTGAAGATATGTCCTGGGAGGTAGCCAGGGCAGGGGATAGAACTCTTTGAAAATGAGATGGAGTAATCTCAAAGAAATGCTCAAATTCTGAGTGAAACAAAACTATCTTATGAGCCTCTTCAAGAATTGGCTCCACTGACCTAGAAAATTCTGGAAATGACCTCCTATTTCATTATGTATGCACCTGAATGAAGTGAAGGATGAAATGGGGATACTTTGGAAAGCAATCCTTAATACAAAATTGCTATATATTTTGCAGCTAATCATTCATCTAGTTGTAACAGATGTTTTCTTGTAAATGGGAAAAAAAATATTCAGAGTAAACCACTAGAATAATTCACATATTCATAACAATGAAGTAGAATGTTCTTTTATGACTAGGCTGTCACCACACTTAGGAAATTGATGTCTCAGATATTTTTTCTCACTTTGTAGCAAATATATTGACAACCACACAATTATATCATTTGCATCAGAAGCTATTTGTAAACAAGTATCTATTTTAAAAGTATTGTATTGTTTCTATTTCCAAGAGATTTTTTGAAGTATGAGTTGTCCCTAGCTCTTTATAATAAATGTCCAGGGTAAACGGGTTTGCAGCTGGCTTTGTAAAAATATTCTAAAGTTTGGCCTTATTTGAGATTCTTTCTAACATTTCTTTTGCCTATGTAAAGCAAGGAGAAACTTAACTTTCACTCAAAGCAGGACTTTATCACTAAATATGATAACCCTTCCCAACTTGACTCCCCATGCCTACCTGACCCCTATGCATCCTACAGAATTTAGCTGAAACATAATTTTCTCAAAGAAATCTTCTGTTTCTTTACACTGCATTAATCAGCCCATCTTCCCACTACCAGATCACATTTTACACCCTCATAGCACCCAAATTTCTTCAGATGACTAACACACTTTAAATTCTTACTCAGTCCTTCCTCTTCACAACGATTAAAACTATGTCCAAACAGAAAACTTTTCTTTCTCAAGCGCATTTTAACTATAACAAAGCAAATATCTTGGTCCAGGTAGATAGAAATAATAATACATATTTTTAAAACACTTCTATTGCTCGCCAGCCCTCCATAAACGTTTGTTGAATTAATAAAATGAATGCACTAAATACAGTCTATTGGGACCCTTGAAGCTTGAGGTTTTTGCCATAATATTATTTTATTAGTTTAACCTGAGAAAAAGAGATGAAAAGTGCCATTCCACACTGTGGAAGGCAAAACCTAGAACGTCTGAATTGAGGCACACCCATGGTTACTGACACAGTCTGCCATCTTGGGGGAAGTTCAAAGCTTCCTCCTTCTCACTCTAGTCTACCCTAGGAGGAGGATGCACATGAAGAAAGAGCAGTATTGGATCATAAAGTTGTGAAAGGAATCAAGTGAAGGTGAAGCAGCACAAGGCTTTGTAACCATAGTTACTTTGGAAGAGGTTAAAACATCTTGTGTTCCAATAACAAATTTTCGTTGTAATCAGGAACCAATTTCAAGTTCTTGGTAATTGAAAATATATGCTCTAGTAGAGAGAAGTTAGATGTGTGGATGAAAAGGGGGTGCTGTAATAAATATAACTCAGAGTAACCTCACAGGATGATCTGATCATAAATTCCTAACTGGTCAGTTCATGATAGCTGTCAGTCAGGCCTATGACTTCTTTAGTAAAAGATTTAAGCAAGTTCTATCTGTTGTTCTTTAGCATCACCATTAACCTAACTTTGAAATGACAGAAATAACCCTCTTTTCCAGACCCCTGGAAGAAGTAACCACCTGCAAGGGAACAAATAATCTTAACTATCCTGAACCTTGCTTTCTCCTGCCTTCCTGTAATCTTCTTTAGTTTCCTCCTTAAATCCAAAGGTATAAAAGAAGCTGAAAAACTGCCATTCTCTGGAGCTTTTAAGATCTTGCTTCCTGAAACTTTTGGCTCGAATAAATTCTTATAATATATTTTTTTTTACAGATTTAGACGTTTCTTACATCCATGGACTGTATGAGCAATAGAAGTGTTTTAAAAATATGTATTATTATTTCTATCTACCTGGACCAAGATATTTGCTTTGTTATAGTTAAAATGCTAATACTGTTTCATTTTTTTAAAATATATTTTTACTGATTTCAGAGAGGAAGGGAGAGGGAGAGAGAGAAACATCAATGATGAGAGATAATCATTGATTGACTGCCTCCTGCATGCCCCACACTGGGGATCAAGTCTGCAACCCAAGCATATGTCCTGACTGGGAATCGAATCGGGACCTCCTGGTTCAGATGTTGACACTCAACTACTGAGCCACTCTGGCTGGGCAATACTGTTTCATTTTAAAGACAAATTATATAGTAAATATTTTAAATTACCTTCTTTGTAGCATCTTCCTATTTTCAGGAAATTGAAACAGTTATTCCAGGTAATTACAATTCAGACTGAAGAGAAGAGACAAATCTGTGTAAAATATTTTCAAATAATTTATGTAGATATTCCACCCCATTATTTAAGTGAGGGCTTGCATAGTGAATTATTTCCAAAGAATATAGTATGAAAAGAGGAGAGAGTAAGTTTACAGTGGAGAACGCTTACAAATACTCCTTGAATTAGGTGATTAACATCAACAGTGATGTCATGTTGGTATGGTGAAAATTTTATGGAGTTGATATGGTGAAAATGATACCTTACTTCTGTGATCTTCCTCATCATTATCACAGTTTAATAATGAGAAAAACCATCAGCCAAATTCCAACAGAGGGATATTACACAAAATACCTGACCAGTACTTCTCAAAATGATCAAGGTCATAAAAAAACAGGAAATTCAGACAAATCAGAAATTGTCCCAACTAAGAGGAGCATAAGGAAATATAAAAACTAAATATAATAAGGTGTCCTGGAAGGGACAGGACACCAGGTAAAAATTAAAAAGATATTAGTAAAATGTGCACTGTAATTAATAATGTATCAATATTAGTTCAACAAGTGTACTCTACTAATGTCAGATGTTAATAGAGAAAACTATGTGTGGGAATCCTCTGTGGTATATTTTCAATTTTTTTCAAATCTAAATTGTTCTAAATTTGAGAGTTTATTTTTTTAATGACTCTTCAAGCCTTGGAAATTTTACTAGATTAAAAATCTTGTAGTCATAAATTTAATCCTATTTATCTAGTTTTAAAAAGAATAACACACTTTTTCTTACTCAGTCCTTCCTCTTCACAAAGATTAAAACTATGTCCAAACAGAAAACTTTTCTTTCTCAAGCGCTTTTTCCTCAGAACTAAACATAGTGCCTTGCGCATCGCCAGCCCTCCATAAACGTTTGCTGAATTAATAAAATGAATGCACTAAATACAGTCTATTGGGACCCTTGAAGCTTGAGGTTTTTGCCATAATATTATTTTATTAGTTTAACCTGAGAAAAAGAGATGAAAAGTGCCACTCCACACTGTGGAAGGCAAAACCTAGAACGTCTGAATTGAGGCACACCCATGGTTACTGACACAGTCTGCCATCTTGGGGGAAGTTCAAAGCTTCCTGCTTCTCACTCTATTCTACCCCAGGAGGAGGATGCACATGAAGAAAGAGCAGTATTGGATCATAAAGTTGTGAAAGGAATCAAGTGAAGGTGAAGCAGCACAAGGCTTTGTAACCATAGTTACTTTGGAAGAGGTTAAAACATCTTGTGTTCCAATAACAAATTTTCGTTGTAATCAGGAACCAATTTCAAGTTCTTGGTAATTGAAAATATATGCTCTAGTAGAGAGAAGTTAGATGTGTGGATGAAAAGGGGGTGCTGTAATAAATATAACTCAGAGTAACCTCACAGGATGATCTGATCATAAATTCCTAACTGGTCAGTTCATGATAGCTGTCAGTCAGGCCTATGACTTCTTTAGTAAAAGATTTAAGCAAGTTCTATCTGTTGTTCTTTAGCATCACCATTAACCTAACTTTGAAATGACAGAAATAACCCTCTTTTCCAGACCCCTGGAAGAAGTAACCACCTGCAAGGGAACAAATAATCTTAACTATCCTGAACCTTGCTTTCTCCTGCCTTCCTGTAATCTTCTTTAGTTTCCTCCTTAAATCCAAAGGTATAAAAGAAGCTGAAAAACTGCCATTCTCTGGAGCTTTTAAGATCTTGCTTCCTGAAACTTTTGGCTCGAATAAATTCTTATAATATATTTTTTTTTACAGATTTAGACGTTTCTTACATCCATGGACTGTATGAGCAATAGAAGTGTTTTAAAAATATGTATTATTATTTCTATCTACCTGGACCAAGATATTTGCTTTGTTATAGTTAAAATGCTAATACTGTTTCATTTTTTTAAAATATATTTTTACTGATTTCAGAGAGGAAGGGAGAGGGAGAGAGAGAAACATCAATGATGAGAGATAATCATTGATTGACTGCCTCCTGCATGCCCCACACTGGGGATCAAGTCTGCAACCCAAGCATATGTCCTGACTGGGAATCGAATCGGGACCTCCTGGTTCAGATGTTGACACTCAACTACTGAGCCACTCTGGCTGGGCAATACTGTTTCATTTTAAAGACAAATTATATAGTAAATATTTTAAATTACCTTCTTTGTAGCATCTTCCTATTTTCAGGAAATTGAAACAGTTATTCCAGGTAATTACAATTCAGACTGAAGAGAAGAGACAAATCTGTGTAAAATATTTTCAAATAATTTATGTAGATATTCCACCCCATTATTTAAGTGAGGGCTTGCATAGTGAATTATTTCCAAAGAATATAGTATGAAAAGAGGAGAGAGTAAGTTTACAGTGGAGAACGCTTACAAATACTCCTTGAATTAGGTGATTAACATCAACAGTGATGTCATGTTGGTATGGTGAAAATTTTATGGAGTTGATATGGTGAAAATGATACCTTACTTCTGTGATCTTCCTCATCATTATCACAGTTTAATAATGAGAAAAACCATCAGCCAAATTCCAACAGAGGGATATTACACAAAATACCTGACCAGTACTTCTCAAAATGATCAAGGTCATAAAAAAACAGGAAATTCAGACAAATCAGAAATTGTCCCAACTAAGAGGAGCATAAGGAAATATAAAAACTAAATATAATAAGGTGTCCTGGAAGGGACAGGACACCAGGTAAAAATTAAAAAGATATTAGTAAAATGTGCACTGTAATTAATAATGTATCAATATTAGTTCAACAAGTGTACTCTACTAATGTCAGATGTTAATAGAGAAAACTATGTGTGGGAATCCTCTGTGGTATATTTTCAATTTTTTTCAAATCTAAATTGTTCTAAATTTGAGAGTTTATTTTTTTAATGACTCTTCAAGCCTTGGAAATTTTACTAGATTAAAAATCTTGTAGTCATAAATTTAATCCTATTTATCTAGTTTTAAAAAGAATAGAGGCTATACTTGTTATTTAGGGCTGCCATAAAAAAGAACCACAAATGAGTGGCTTAAACTACAAAAGGGTAGTTTGGGTAGAAGTCTGAGACTGTATACATAGCCCATGGATAGACAATAGTGTGGGGAAGGCCTGGGGAGGGGAAGGAAGTGGGATAGAGGGGACCAATGGGGGGATGGGGACATCTGTAATAATTTCAACAATAAGGATAGATTTTTTAAAAAGATGTTAGGAAGGTTGGTTCTTTCTGAGGGCTGCTCCATGCCTCTTGCCTAACTTCTTGATGGTTTGCTGGCAATCTTTAGTGTTCCTTGGCTTGTAGATACAAATACCCATGATCTCTGTTTTTATCTTCACATGGTGTTCTCCCTGTGTGTATGTATGGGTCTCTGCCCAAATTTCTCTTTTATGAGGACATTATGCATATTGGGTTAGGGTCTACCCTTTTGACCCCATCTGAACTTGATCACTGCAAAGAGTCTATTCTCAAGTAAGGTCACATTTATAGGTTCTGAAGGTTATGATTTCAACAGCTCTTGCAGGGATAGAGTTCAACCCATAACAAGTACAATCTTTGAATTCTAAATGTTCATCTAAGAAGTCACCTCACTCATTAGGTGACCAATTGAGAGTGGTAGCGCTAGGATAGTACTAATATTTTCTTATAAGTCTGAGACTGAGAAATTCAGACATAAGGATATCTGCAGGTAGACAACCAACAAATTTTCAGGCAGAGGGAACAGCTAATGTGAAAGCACCAGGAAGGAATATGCCTGGCATGTTTGAGGCCAAAGTAACTGGAACAGAGAGAATGAGGGGAAGACTATTAAGAGATAAAATCAGCCTTAACCAGTTTGGTTCCATGAATAGAGTGTTGGCCTGTGGACTAAAGGGTCTTAGGTTCGATTCCAGTCAAGGGCACATGTGCAGGTTGTGGGCTGGATCCCCAGTAGGGGGCGTGCAGGAGTCAGACAATCAATGATTCTCTCTCATTATTGATGTTTCTCTCTCTCCCTCTCCCTTCCTCTCTGAAATCAATAAAAATATTTTAAAAAGAGATAAAATCAGAGAGATATCAGGGGACCAGATCATTTAGATGATTGTTTAACATAGTATTTTGGTTTTTATACCTAATAAGGGGGAAATCTATTGAACATCTCTTGAAAAGAGGAATAATAGGAAAATAATTATGTTTCCTGGGTAGAAAATCAATTATGGAGAACTAGGGGCAGGAGGAAGGAGACTAGTTTAGAAGTTACTGCAATACTCCAGGATGTCAAGAGTGGAATGGAAATAAGTTGGATATAATTTTATGCAGAGTAAAGAGACTCTGCAGATGCAATGGATGTGGACAGTGAAAAAGAAGAGTTAAACACAACACCAAGATTTATGGAAGAATTGCAATATTATTTAATTGAAAGGGGAATGACTATGGAAAGAGCTAGAACTTTGTTGAGGAGAGGCAGATGTTAGGAGGTCAGTGTTGAACATATTAAGTTTGAGATGCCTATTAGAGTTTCAAGTGGAGATGTCAAGTAGGTTCTTGGACACTAAGTGAAACCATTAGGGGAAAAGTCCAGGCCAGGGACATAGATTTTTGGACCATTAGCATATACAGTAGATAATATTTCAAACCATTAGACTAGATGGAATGACGTAGGAAATGAGTATAGACAGAAAAGGTGAGTGGTCCAAAAACTGAGCTCTGTATGTTCCAGCATTTTCTAATTTTCATTCTTCATCTGAGGCTCCTTCTGTGCATTTTCTGTAGTTCACCCCCTGTATAAATAACTATGAGTGGTTGTCATTGCAGTATTGTATATCAAATTTATAAGCTACACTAATTAGAAGAGCATAAAGATAGGAGCAGATCAAATAAATAGGATCAAGATCTCATCAATAGACCTATGCACATATGAACATGTGATTTATAGCAACAGTGGTAGTATAATAGTAAAGAAAGATTTTTTTCAACAAATGATATTGGGAAAATTGGCTATGCATAGAAAAAAATCAAGGGAATTTAACTTTCACATCATACACAAACATCATTTCACATGTATTGTAGATTTAAATGTGAAGGTAAAACAATAAAGCATATAGAAGATTACATAGGAGAACTATATTTATAATCTCATTATAAATGGAAACTTCTTAAATAAGAAGCAAAAGCACTAACCATAAGGAAAAGATTGGTAAATGAGGTTACATATTAGTATTGGACATTTTTATTCATTAAAATATACTATTAAGACAGTTAAAAACAAACCACCAAGAAGGGAAACATGCTTTAAACACTTATTACTGGTAAATAGCTAGTTTTCCTGATTATATAAAGAACTGCCACATAGGAAAAAGATAGTCAGAGAACCCTCCACCCCCCAAAAAAGCAAGAAAACTGAAAGGGCACTACACACACACACACACACACACACACACACACACACACGATGAATGTAAATATCCAGTAAGCATATGGAATATATGAAAATATATTAATCTTCATCAGTAATCAGGAAAATGCAAATTTATACCTAAAGGATATCTAAATTTTATAATACTGATAATAAATATTAAGGGGCAACTACTTTTGATAAATGTATTTCATTAAGCTGACCATATTTTAATAACCTTACATTTTTAATACTAGAGGCCCCATGCACGAATTCATGCACCAGTGGGTCTCTTGGCCTGGCCTGTAGGATTGGGCCGAAACTGGCTCTTCAACATCCCCCGAGGGGTCCTTGATTGTGAGAGGGCACACACCAGGCCAAAGGACCCCACCAGTACACAATCGGGGCCGGGGAGGGACACAGGAGGTTGGTCAGCCAGGGAAGGACCACGGGAGGGCTCCAGGGTGTGTCCAGCCCATCATCTCACTCTCCGACTGGCTGGACCGGCAAGCTAACCTACCTTTTGGAGCATCTGCCCCCTGGTGGTCAGTGCATGTCATAGTGAGCAGTTGAGGGCCTTAGCATATTACCCTTTGATTGGTTGAACAGACGACCAGACACTTAGCATATTTGGCTTTTATTATATAGGATATACCCAAGATAATTCACGCAAGGAAACATGCACAAAAATATTAATAGCAGTATTATTTATTATCATTAAAACTGAAAACAATGCCTTTCAGTAGTATGGCTAAATAACTTTGACATTTCCATGTAAAATTTTGAGTGAAAGGCCAGGATTACTCGGTATACTTAGTCTCATCAATTTAAATAGAGTTAAAAACAGGAAAAACTGGAGTGTTTAACAATGCAGGCTTTGATGGTATCAAGGAAAGCAAGGAAATTATTATCCTAAAACATTCAAAGTACTGGTAATTTTGAGGGGGAAGGAGTGATTGAGAAGGGGCACAAAAGGGTCTCCTAGGCACTGACATATTTTAATTCATGGTCATGATAAGAGTTGCACAGGTAGTTACTTTGTGATGAGTAACTGGACTCTCAAAAAAAGAAAAATGATTGGATTAATGAACTGAAATGTCAACTGCTAGTTTTGTTATAGTTCCCTTGTTAAGAGAGCCTGCCTATTGCTGTGTTATATTATATGTATCTTTTGATTTAACCTGAAGTCAACTCTAGAAATGGGTAGAGCACTACAACAGAAAATAAATGAAGGACATAGAGCAGCATGATTTTATCAGATCTAGAGGAGCCTATGATCAGGGAAAGCAAAAGTTCCATCTCACTTGACAGTTTGGTTGCTGGGTATTCTGACTGATCTTGGAACCACTCATGAGCCAAAGAAGAATGTATTTTATGACCAATTACTGATATCGACTGTCTTAGTCCATCTAGGCTGCTAACAAATACCACTGACTGGGGAGCCTATAACAAAACAGATTTGTTTCTCATAGTTCTGGAAGCTGGGAAGTCTAAGATCAAAGCACCAGTGAGGACCCTCTTCATGATTCATAGCTAATGGCTTTTCTCTGTGTCCTCGCTGGTGGAAAGGGCCAGGGAGCTCTGTGGGCCCTCTGTTATAAAGGCACTAACCCCATTTATGAAGGCTCCACCCTCTTGACATAATTACCTCCCTAAGGTCCTACCTTCTAATACCATCACATCGGACATTATAATTTTAGCCTATGAATTTGGGGGAAACACAAACATTCAGGTCACAGCATCTCCTGTTAGTAGATATTTATGGATTTGTTTTAAATTATGCAGTTCCCAGGAAATAGATTAGCTCCAGATCCTGCTGAAAGATGAGTTTTGGAGGGAATGGTTCAGTTAAGCCTGGACTTAAATAGAAGCTCCAAATCCTGTGATATAAATATAGATTTCATTTTACCTTCCAAATAAAAGAAAGGGGTGTGCATTTTAATTGTGAGTGAGTGAGTGAGTGAGTGAGTGTGTGTGTAACAGAGTGGAGAGGAATGTGAGGTAGAAAATAATTTCTCAGCCCTAACCGGTTTGACTCAGTGGATAGACAGACCGCCAGTGGATTCAAGGGTCCCAGGTTGGTTCGATTCCAGTCAAGGGCATGTAGCTTGGTTGTGGGCACATCCCCAGTGGGGGATATGCAGGAGGCAGCAGTTGATGGATTCCCTCTCATCGATGTTTCTAACTCTCTATCCCTCTCCCTTCCTCTCTGTAAAAAATCAATAAAATATTTTAAAAAAAGAAAATAATTTCTCAGTAACAGGAAATAATTAAGTACCTACTCAGCAGAGAAGAGATGATATAAAATTAACTTGGAAAAAAAAGTTAACTTGGAGCACAAGATTTCTCTTAGCATAATCTTTTTACATTTGTATTTTAAAAGTGCTATTAACTTAGGATAAATATTGGAAAATACTTGGAAAAAATATTGGAAATGGCATCAATTTGGAGCCAGAACCTTGGTCTCTAATTTCAGTTATGTCACCAGTTAGGTGTGTGAACTTGAGCAAATTGCTTTTCTTCTCAGGCCCTTTGCTTCTTTACCTGTCAAGTCAGCAATCAGGACAATGTGGTCTCTGCTTTCCTTCCAGCTCTAATAGTCTATAATTCTATGATGGAGAGCTTTTGATTAAGTGGAAAAACCATGAGCATTTGTACCAGGCCTTTGTGATGCTCCTTAACCTCTCCTACTCTCATTTCCTTATCTGTAAAATGGGGGTGGCTTATATCTACATAATTTGATTGTGAAAGTAAAAAAAAAGAGAGAGATGGAATTGTCAATTGCTCAGTCTGGCACCTGGGTCTTAAAGAACTTCCAAAAACTGGCAAATTGTAATTCTAGCTAAAATTATCTGAATGAAACTGTCTCACTTCAGACTCCAGGAATTCCCTTTGAATCTGATCTCAGAGCAATTAGTGCCTGGGTCAATTATTTGGGAACCCATTCATCCTGTGACATATTTTCCATTTATGTATTAAATATTAGCTAAATATTATATTACATTACTAGTAATGATAATAGTGACCATTTACCCATCACCAAGTATGTGTCAGGCACTGTGCTAGGTAATTGCATACAATCCTCACAGCAGCAACATGAAGTAGGCGTTTCCTTGCTTGAGGGTTAGGGCCAAGTCATATTTCATTAAATATGCCTCCCCCACCCCCAGCACCAAGCACCGCACCTTGAACACAGTAGACACTTATTACATATATTTTTGATTGACTGAAATGTGGCAGCAGGTCCCCTGCATCTCTCTTTAATGTATGTAGTTATTTGATTTATAAGAAATTTCTGTCCCTGGCTGTGGTCAGCTATTGAATTTATGTTTGACAAGAAAACCATAGAGTTTGGCAATTCTGCAGTGATAGGTGATGTGTGATTCATTTGGGGGAGGAATAGACATTTTCTATTGACTTTGAATTCCTGGGTCTTATAGTGAGTTAATCACGACTATAGAAATGCATGATCGAGCAGACAGATTCAAAGGTAGGAGACTTTCATCTAAATTGCTCCATTGTGTGTTTCCAGATATCATCTTGTTGCCCATTGGTAATATTTTCTATTGCCACTGCTCAAATGTATGAGAAGAATACAGTCTGCTGTTTGTTCATCTTAGGGGAAATTCTGTAATACGGGAAGCAGGTCCAAGTTGGAAGCCACTAAGATCCAGAACATTGTGACCCTTCAAAGCAGCCAGGATATTTCCCAAATAAGTCACATCTGACTGTATCCGAAGACGCTGCCTGGGTTGGCATACAATGGAGACTCATGGGAACACGACCTTTACAAAAGGAACTTCAAGGCAGAGATTAAAAGTGGTCTGGAAGCTTCTCAACGACAGAGGTGGCAGGGTGAGAGCTGGCAGACATCACCAGGGCCACCATTCCAGCTGCTGCTCTCAACCCTCACCCCCAGGAGGCTGGCACAGCAGTTCCTCCTCAAGTCATAACTCTTGGCCTCCTTCAATTGCCCCCAGGTTCCCAGTGGATGTTTTTCTTCACTTCCCCTGTGAAGTCACTTGAATCTGGGCAGCGGTGGGGGGCAGGGGAGTCACATGGTAGGTTTCAGCTTCACCAGTGGGAGAAATGGCCCCGTAAATACGTTCAAAGAAGGCCCACCAAGTCCTTCAGAAGGAAGAGGGGGCCAGTGACATGAATGCGATTATTGTAATGGAGCAAAATGTATGACCTCTCGGGATTCTGTAAAATTCAGCAAAAGGGAATGCCACAGCTAACCATTTCCCTGGGGAGCACTAAACCTGCAGCCGACTTATTAATTAGGGCTTCTCGGGGGCACAGAAAAGGTGGGGGGGTGCTTTTTTAGTCACAGAGACAGAGCTCCTTTCTAATCTAGTTATTTCCATGGGGGCAACTCCTGCAATCTTTTTCAAAAAAAAAAACAAAAACAGTTTGAGCTACATGCTCACAAGATCCCTGTTGTGCCAAAGATTCTTTTCAATTCAAAAAGAGAACAGGAAACAACTTTTTAAATGAATCAGTAGATGGAGCTCTTTCTTTTTATTTATTTTTTCAATCCAAGGTCCCATGTTTAGTGAGGGACACAGAGCTTTTGAATAAAAAAAATAGGCATTTTAAAAATGAAAACACGTATACGATGTGCTTTCCTAATTGAAAGGGTATATTGTGAAATCATTACTGTCACAGAACATTTGCGTTGCATGCGAATGCTTAAGCAAAGAAAATATATAAACCTAAATTGACTTTAGCAATTTGAAAGTGATAGTGGACATCTGTGTTCAATAACATTTTGCTGGTAACTGGTGTTTAATATTTCATGTCAAATCAAGAAGAGTGATAGAAGGTTTTCTAACACAGAGATGGCTGGCATTTTCGCAGCACAGCCTGCCCTTTGTCATACTCACCATAAAGAAACCTGCTGTAGGAGGGTTGAAACGGCACCAGAGTGACTCCTTTTTTTGGAACTTATATAAACTTCCAGAATACACTGGTCTCTATTTTCCTTTAGAATGATGTCTATAAGAAAAAAAAATGTTCAAGAACTTCCAAAGCTCATTATTTATTTAAGGGCAAAAGAGGGGTGTGTGTGAGTGTGTGTGAGTGTATGTCTGTGTGTGTGTGCATGTGTGTGAGTTGGAGGGGGGGGTGTTGGCTCTTGGAAGAAATTACAGAAGAATAAATCATCTAGAACAAATCTTACCTTTGTGTTTTCATCAATCCTGATTCTTTCCTAGTTGGTGTGCAGTGATGTTTAGGAGCTTAGTTGCCAATAGAAACATACCTTCTTAAGGCTCACAATGAAGTATGTCTACCTAGTATTTTAATGTTTATGTAGTCAGGCAGGATGGGGGTAGGGACTGGAGAGTAGGGGGCAAGAGCTATTAACTTTATAACTTTATATAATTTCTTTTTCTATACCATCTTAGACATGGAATCTTGATTCTAAATACATGTTTGTCTTAGCAACAAATGAGATTTTTTTTAAAAAAATGGACTAAGCAGTGGTTCTCAACCTTCCTAATGCCGTGACCCTTTAATACAGTTCCTCATGTTGTGGTGACCCCCAACCATAAAATTATTTTCGTTGCTACTTCATAACTGTAATTTTGCTACTGTTATGAATCGTAATGTAAATATCTGATATGCAGGATGTATTTTCATTGTTCGCGACCCACAGGTTGAGAACCGCTGGATTAAGGGGACAGCATTATTTTTGAACAGACCATGGGATTAGCACCTAGTCCTGAAAATGGTCATGTTGACCTGCTAGTCATGTTAGGTCATGCTGACCTCAACGTCTTCTTCCATTCAGTTCTCAGGCAGTTCTCAGACTCTGGGAGCTGCTTTGAGACATATATAATGAAAGTAAAATAAGAAGGCCATAGAGTTGGAGTTACTCTAGACATCTGGCATCTTGCTATAGTTTATATTCATGTTGACATAAGAGGACTGTATATCTGAGCAAAGAAGTGTTTTCCTTCCCTCCCCTAATAATAATATGGTCCTAGAATGATCAGATCTTTATGCAGGTATATGCTCTTCTTCATTTTAAAGAGACTGGTTCTAGTAGCAAAAAGCAAAATGTGGAAAGAATTCAGAAAACTGGAGAAATTTGGCTGAGTGATTAAATGTATCTAAGTTAGGTTCAAGAATGTAAGGAAACAGAATTAAGCAAATTATTCAAAATTTTTGTAGAAAAATATATATCACCAAAAATCTGTTAGAACTAATGAATTCAGTACAGTTGCAAGAATAAAAAAAACAGTATAAAAATCTGTTGTTATTCTCTACATTAACAATGAACTATCAGAAACAGAAATTTAAAAAATACATTTACAAATACATCAAAAAGAATGAAATACCTAGGAACAAATTTAATGAAGGTAAAAATATCTGTATAGTGAAAACTGTAAGACATTGCTGAAAGAAATTAAAGAAGACACGAACAAATAAAAATATATAGAAGAGTTAAAATTGTTAAGATGCCCATACTACCTAAAGCAATCTACTTATTTAGTATGATCCTTATTCAAATTCAATGGCACTTTTCACAGAAATAGAATAAATAATCCTAGAATGTGTATGGAACCACAATAGATCTCAAATAGTTAAGCTGGTTTTGAGAAAAAAGAACAAAGCTGCAGACACCACAGGAAGCCTGATTTAAAACATTTTGTAAAGACATAGTAATCAAAACAGTATGGTATGATATAAAAAAGATACATAGATCAATGGAAGAGGATAGAGAGGCCAGAAACAAGCCAACACATATATGGTTATTAATTTATGGCAAAGGGGCCAAGGATATACAATAGGAAAAGGAGAGTGTCTTTAACAAATGGTGTTGGGAAAACTGGACAGCAAAAGAATGGAACTAGGACCCCTCAAGACAAAAATTCAAAAGACAATTGTTAATGAATAAGACTTGAATGTAAGACCTGAAACCATAAAACTCCTAGAAGAAAGCAGAGAGGGGATGACCGTTCCTTGACATAAGTCATGGCAATGATTTTTTGGATTTCACACCAAAATCAAAAAAGGGGATGACCGTTCCTTGACATAAGTCTTGGCAATGATTTTTTGGATTTCACACCAAAATCAAAAATAAAGAAATTGAACTATATCAAACCAGAAAGCTCTTAAACAGCAAAGAAAATCATCAATAAAATAAAAAGACAACCCACGGAATGAGAGAACATATTTGCAAATCATGTATCTGATAAAGAGTTAGTATCGTATCTAAAATATGTAAGGAACTCATACAATTCTATAGCAAAATAAAACACAAACAAACCAATTTTAAAAATAGGCAGAGGAACTGAATAAACTTTTTTTCCCCAGAGAAAATATGCAGATGGCAACAAGAACATGAAAAGGTGCTCAATGTAACTAATCATCAGGAAAATGTAAATTAAAACCTCAACATCACTTCATACCTATTGGAATGGCTGTAATAAAAAGATAAAATATGTTCTCTAAAATCAATAAATACATATTATCAGGTGAGGATTAAGAAAAATATAAGTGTCTGCAAGGATGTGGAGAAAAATGAACCATTGTGCACTCTTGGTGGGACTGCCACCATGGTGCAGCCATTATGGAGGTTCCTCAAAAAGTTAAATAGAACTACCACACGACTCAGCCCTTCCAATTCTGGGTAGTTATCTGAAGGAAATGGATGACTACTTGGATAAGATATCTGCTCCCTCATGTTTATATCACATTGAAGCATTATTTATAATAGCCAAGATATGACAACAACCCAAGTATTCATTGATAGATGAATGAATTTTTTAAAATGTTATACATATATGCGTATACACACACATATACACAATGGAATATTATTGGGCCATAAAAGAAGGAAATCCTGCTATTTTGACATGGGTAGACCTTGAGGTCATCATACTAAGTGAAATAAGTCAGACAAGGAAGTACAAGAACTGTACGATCTCACTTATATGTGTAATCTTTAAAAGACCAAGCTCACAGAAGCGGAGAACAGATTGGTGGTTTCCAGAGACAGGGTGTGGGGAGCTGTGGGAAACAAGTAAAATTGGTCAAAAGGTACCAACTTCCAGCTATAAAATTAGTAAGTCCTGGGAATTTTTTTTAAAATATATTTTATTGATTTTTTACAGAGAGGAAGGGAGAGGGATAGAGAGTTAGAAACATCGATGAGAGAGAAACATCGATCAGCTGCCTCCTGCACATCTCCTACTGGGGATGTGCCCGCAACCCAGGTACATGCCCTTGACCGGAATCGAACCTGGGACCTTTCAGTCCGCAGGCCGACGCTCTATCCACTGAGCCAAACCGGTTTCGGCAAGTCCTGGGAATTTAATATAGAGCATGGTGACTTTAGTTAATAATTCTCTATTGTATATTTGAAAGTTGCTAAGAGAGGAGATATTAAAAATTCTTATAAATATGTAACTATATAAGGTGATGTTAACTAGATATGAGCGAATCTTTTTGCAAAATATACAAACAGTATATCAAATCATGTTGTACACCTAAACCTAATATATTACATGTTAATTATTGCTCAATTAAAAAAAGAATGAGGCAGGTACTAATTTAGACAAATCTTGGGAAACCTCAATAACATAGGAGAAAACAGAGTAGATAAAAGAGTAGGAACATGCTCAGTGATATGATAGAATGTAATGGCAAACCAGGCTAATTTTACACTGAAAAACATATATTTGCAGAGAAATTTAGGTACCTTATCATAATAAATAATATGGAAAGGGTATAGATAACTCCTTGCTTTGTTTCAAAGTGGCATTAGCCAATAATATAATACTACTTCCCATTTTTCTATACGTCTTGCAAAATAACAACCATCTTGAATCTCCTCTGAAGATCAAGGAAGTGCAAGCATCTTCCTTATTGGGGACACATAGAGAAAGGTGGCTTAACAAAGATTATACAGAACCTTTGTGAATGCATTTGTCCAAAAAGCCAAGCATCCTGGATAGGGCTGGTGGCAGAGGCTTCAAGACCACAGTCTCATAGCCTCTCTTTTCTCTTGTGGCAGGAAAAGGAAAGTAGACTTACCCACCAGACCTGAGCATTCAATGTGCAGCACTCAGGGCCCCAAGCTGATCTCCCTGGCAGATGTTAAAATGATAGGAAAATGCAGATAACACACATGGGGAGGTACAGCCTTCTCTTTCTACAGCTGCCAGGGTGCTCTGCCTCGGGCTTAGTCTGTTTCCCATACATTTCTTAAGTAAAATCCCAGCCATTGTGGCTAGTTAAAAGGGTAAGAGAAAAAAGATGTCATCACTCAAATGTTTCCCATGTAGGGTATGTTTGTTAGTCATCAGTCTTATGTATCACTATTCAATGGAAAGGTCCACATTTATAGTAACCATGTGCCCCTTCATTTTCTCCAGGCTGCAACCAAGTCTGGACAACATAAATGCCTATAAGCATCCATGGTTAGCACATTGTAGCTTCTTGCCAAGATGTCATGGCATTGAAGTCATGGGTACAAACAGAACTTTACAGTGAGAGAAAATTATCTTTGCATCCACATATAAAATGCCCCATTTGCCTCTTCATCATCAAAGAGCCAGCGTCAGTCACAGAATACCATCATTCAGAAAACCGATTCTCATTTTAGCAGGAGCCTGCTTTAGCTCCCTATTTGCAAATCAGCATCCTCTGCTGCAAGTAACCACCATCTACTTCTCAGTTGTTTGTTCCCATTACCTATTTTTATTAATAATCCCTTATTTTCTTTTCCATTTCAGATATTAACTATCTTTAGAGCCAACGTCAGTCACAGAATACCATCATTCAGAAAACCGATTCTCGTTTTAGCAGGAGCCTGCTTTAGCTCCCTATTTGCAAATCAGCATCCTCTGCTGCAAGTAACCACCATCTACTTCTCAGTTGTTTGTTCCCATTACCTATTTTTATTAATAATCCCTTATTTTCTTTTCCATTTCAGATATTAACTATCTTTTAAATCAAAATGAAATGTGTACTTGACAACTTCTGACTCAAGCATTTGGTTCCCCATAAATTCTGAAAGGGACACAGAACGTACTTTGCTTTGGCATACCTCTTCAAAACCCAGAGTTATGCAAGGAGGGACACTTGAGAACCAGGGAGCCCTGTCCTTCAAAGCCTCCCCAACTTCTGGAAAGCAGTGGCATGTTGAAAATGACAGAAGTAAACCTGCTTAATCGCATGGAATTGAGTGTGTGAGTGTGTGTGTGTGTGTGTGTGTGTGTGTGTGTGTTCGGATACACCAAAAAAGAACCAAGCTGAATTTCACTTCATAGCAGTCTTAAGCAATACTTTCCTGGAGTCTTATATTCCTCCCATGTGTTTATACTTTCATGATAATCTCTGATTTTCAATTCAGATTTTATTAAAATCATGTTTCTCATCCTCTTTGTCCTACCCAACTTTTCATAATTATGCAATTTTATAAATTTCTCTTATCCAAAATATTCTCTGATCCAATAAAAAACAAAGTAAGATAAAAATTTTTACTTTTCCCTGACTCCCACCTCTTTCTCCTATCACAACATAAATAATTGGGCACATTATTGATTAGCCTGTTGCAATTGTCAGGATTCCTTTACATTTGATCATTTTAAGGATCCTATCAGATAGGTAAGAAAGGTATTACTCCCCAATTTAGAGGGGAGGGAAGTTGGGCACAGAGGTTAAGAATTGTGCAGTGCTGTAGCTGTCCGTGGGCATTGGAGGGCAGTTGTTCCCGTTTCTAACAAGCCCATAAATGGTCATCAAAGCTGCTGTATTCTGAACAGTGTACTGAGGTAAGTGCTTTATATTCTTTATCTCCTTGAATCATCACAAAATACCCAAAGGTAGTTATTAGAACCTTCATTTGAAAGAGGAAGGAACAGGCTTTAAAAGATCACAACAGCAATAAGCAGGGAAGCCAAGGCACAAACCTAAGTCCACCTAATTCACAAACTGCTGGTGTTGTCACTGGGCTCTTGAGTCCCCCATACATGCAGTCTACAAGCTAATGCATGGACTGTCATAGCCACCAGGAGCAACAGTGCTGACTTTCTCTTCATGAATTGTGTGTGTGTGTGTGTGTGTGTGTGTGTGTGTGTATTTCTCTGGACTCTTGTATATGTTACTATGGGAGAAATAAGATCTGATAGTAAGTATTACTCACCAAGACAAATGTCTGGTGATGCTGCCCACATAATGAGGGAACAAAAGCAAGGCCACAAGAACCATTTTGGAGAATGAGATCAATTGGCATATGATTCCTGGGTAGAGAGAGACTTTGTTCTTTCTGTATTCTTTTTCCCACTGAAAAGAACTCAGTGCAAGTAGATCCTAATATATAAAGAGCCAGGGTGCATCACGACCAAAATGTCCAGATGGACAACCGAACACCAGGATAGGGTCCCGGCAGCATGGCGGGAGTCTGTCCTGGGTCCCGGCCGCCTGCGGCACAGCGGCGGGAGGAAGCTGTGGGAATGGAGCCATGCTGCCATTGAACTGGGCTCTGGGTCCCTCCCCCTGCCTGCAGGCCTGGGGAACCAAAGCCATGCTGCAATGGGACTGGCCCCTACCCGAGGGGTCCCGGATTGTGAGAGCGTGCAGGCTGGGCTGAGAAACCCCCCCACCCCCGAGTGCACGGATTTTCGTGCACCAGGCCTCTAGTATTGTCATAATATAAGAATAGATAAAAGACTGATATGTTCTGAATGCTACTTCTCTTGATGTTATCTACTGTATTCCCTTCACATGTCAAAAGACTTATGTGAGAGGGAAGACAGATTACAAGCTGGATAAAGACTAGTACTTTCTGTCACTCTGAATCTTGTCAAAACAAACATGTTTACTTTTCATTTAATCCATTCCAATGAGTCCTTCTTTTTCCTTCCATGATTAATTTCCAAATCCACAAAAGCAATCATTTACAGATTTGCCTCATCAAGCACCTTCCTCTATTCTGTTGGAAGTAGTGCCACCTTGTCTCCTCACCACCAACACAAAGAGCACAGCTTCAAAGAAGGCTGGACACCCTCTATAAAGTACTTTAGTCATTCCCTTCAATACATTAATATTAAATGATTTTTAATATTTGATTAAATCATCATTGCACACCAACAGTGTACCAGCATTCCCTTTTCTCCACGTTTTTACTAGCACTTGTTACCAACCTATATAATAAAAAGCTAATATGCAAATCGACCAAACAGCAGAAAGACTGGTAGCTATGTTGTGCACTGACCACCAGGGGGCAGTCGCTCAATGCAGAAGCTGCCCTCTGGTGGTCAATGCGCTCCCACAGGGGGAGCATTGCTCAGCCAGAGCTGGGCTCATGGCTGGTGAGTGCAGTGGCGATGGTGGGAGCCTCTCCCGCCTCCACGCAGCGCTAAGGATGTCCAACTGTCAGGCATCTCCCGAGGGCTCCCGGACTGCGAGAGGGTGCAGGCCGGATTGAGGAACCCCCCCTCTCCAGTGCACAAATTTTGTGCAGTGGGCCTCTAGTTTTTAAAATAATAGTCATCCTAACAAATGATATTTCATTGTGGTTTTGATTTGCATTTGCATGATGACTAGTCATGTTGAGCACTTTTCATACATCTGTTTGACATTTAAATGTCTTCTTTGAAGAAATATCTATTCAGGTCCTTTGAAAAATTCAATTTTTTTTAAAAAATTATTACTGAGTTGTAGGAGTTCCTTATGTATTTTGGATATTAACACCCTATCAGATATGTAGTTTGAAAATATTTTCCCCATTCTGTAGGTTTCCTTTTTGTTAATTGTTTCCTTTGACATGTAAGTTTGCTGCAGTACCTCTTGTTTGTTGTTACTTATGTTGCCTTTGCTATTCAAAGAAAATCATTGCCAAGATTCATGTCAAAGAGGTTATTTTTTAATGTTTTCTTCTAGAAGTTTTATGGTATTAGTTTTTTTAAAAATATATATTTTATTGATTTTTTACAGAGAGGAAGGGAGAGGGATAGAGAGTTAGAAACATTGATGAGAAAGAAAGAGAAACATCGATCAGCTGCCTCCTGCACACCTCCTACTGAGGATGTGCCTGCAACCAAGGTACATGCCCTTGATTGGAATCTAACCTGGGACCCTTCAGTCCGCAGGCTGACGCTCTATCCACTGAGCCAAACCAGTTAGGACTAGTTTTAAGTTTAAGTTTTTAATCCATTTTTACTTCTATTTTATGTATGGTGTATGACATGGGTCCAATTTCTTTCTTTTTCTTTTTTTTTTTTTTTTTTTTTTTTTTTGGCATGTGGACATGGAGTTTTCCTTGCACCATTTATTGAAGAATTATCTTTCCGAATTTTGTATCTTTGGTGTTCTTTTTGAAGATTAATTGATGTATATACATGGGTTTATTATTGGGCTCTCTATTCTGTTCCAACAGCCAATCTGTTTGTTTTTATGCTGGTGTCATATTGTTTTGATTACTATAGCCTTGTGAGAGAATTTGAAATTAGGAAGTATGTCTCCAGGTTTATTCTTCTTGCTAAAAATTGCTTTTACTATTCAGGATTTGTTGTGGTTTCATATAAATTTTAGGATAACTTTTTTTTTATTTCTGTGGAAAATTCCATTGAAATGATGTGGATTATATTAAATTTATAGGTGGCTTTGGGTAGTTTGACATTTAAAAATATTTATTATTATATTAATTCTTGCAATCCATGAACACAGGATATCTTTCTCTTTATTTGTCTCATCTTCACTTCTTTCATCAAAGTCTTTTTTGCTTTTCAGTGTATAGATCTTTCACCCTCTTGGTTAAAATCATTCTTAAGTATCTTATTCTTTTAGGTGTTGTTATAAATGGGATTTATTGTATTTATTTCTTCTTCAAATAGTTTGTTATTCATGTATACAAATGTAACTGATTTTTGTATATTGATTTTGTATACTGCAACTTTACTGAATTTGTTTATTAGTTCTCACAGATTTTGGTGGAGTCTTTAGGGTTTATATATAAGATCATGACATCAGCAAACAGAGAATTTTACTTCTTCCTTTCCAACTTGGATGCCTTCAATTATTTTTCTTACTTAATTACTCAAACTAGAACATTCAGTACTAGGTTGAATAGAGGTGTTGAGAATAAACATCCTTGTATTATTTCTGATTTTAAAGAAAAACCTTTCAGCTTTTCACCACTGACAGTGATGTTGGCTGTGGAGTTGCCATATATGGCCTTTATTATATTAAGGTACTTTCCTTCTATACTTAGTTTGTTGAAAATTTTGACCATAAAAAGATGTTGAATTTTTGTCAAATGAGCTTCCTTAAGACAATTATATTGAATTATTTGGTGGGCAGGACAAGCAGGAAAGTATGCATAGATTTCTGTTTCTTTAGGCTCAGTTATTGGTGCTTTACAGTATTTGTCTTTTGTTGGGTTGTTAGTTATTGTTTTTTGGTGATGTCACATTTGTCTGATTCTTTGTTATTCTTGTAAACTTGCATTGATGTTTGTACATTTGAAGAATTAGTCACCTTTTCCAATTGTTACCGACTGACTTCAGAAGAGAAAGCTCTTCACCTGTTAGCCCAGCCAGAGATTTTGGACAGAACAACAGGCAGGCTTCTTTCAGAGTCCATGGACAAGTGAGGCAGTATCCTGGGAAATAAGCAAGCCTGGTGCTTCGGTTCACAGGTTCTGTCAGGGTCCGCAGAGGCAGGCCTGCTGCCTGGTTGCATGGGTGTGAGTCTAGTCTAGAGTTTGGTTCCACAGCCAACCTGACACTGGAATGAGTCTGGAACCTGGGTCCACAGAGAAGGGACTGAAGTAGGAGGAAAACTGGAGCCTGGGTCTGTGGGGTCTAGTGCTTTTTTAAATCTAAATTTTGAAGAGAATGTTAAAAGAAATTTTAACAAAATAATCAAATGAAATAGCTGATGAAATTTATAGTATTTGTCCTATGACCTTAAAGTATGTTAAGATATATTAGCATTTGATATATTATTTATCCATATACCTTTCTCATTAAGCTGAGAGCTATTTTTAAAAATCAGCTTTATTGATGTACAGTTTATGCAATAAAATGCACCCATTTAAGGGTACATAATCATATAACTACCATTGAAAATGTAATCACCACCATAATTAAGATTTCAAACACTTCTATTACCCCAAAATATTTCCTGTGCCCTTCCCGGTCAGTCCCAGCACTACTCCCAAACCTAGGCAACCACTAACCCAATATCTATCACTACGATTTAGAGTTTTCATATTAAAAGAGCCATACATTATGAACTTTTTGTTTCTGTCATCATTTTCTTAGCATGTTTTCCAGAGTTATCCATATTGTTGCATAAATTAAGAAATTATTCCTCATTGCTGTATAGTTTTAATTTGTATGGATGCACTATAATCACCTGTTGGACACTTTGTTTCCAATTATAAAGTTGTTATTGGCAGGTCTTTGTACAGACATATATTTTTGTTTCTCTTAAGTAAAATACTAGGTATGAATGTGCTGAGTCATATAGTAAATGTATGTTTAACTTTATAAGCAACTCCACAAATACTTCCCAGAAGGTTGTACAATTCTATATTCCCATACGAGATGCCTGGTCCTCCATATCCACATCCTCACCAATACCTGGTCTTGTCTTCATTTTAGCCCTTTGAGTTGATGTGGAATAGTATCTCATTGTGGTTTGAATTTGTGTTTATTGAGCTTAAGCATTTTTTCATGAACTTATTTCCATTTATATATCTTTACTAAGTTGTTCCTTTAAGTAAGTTATCCATTTAATTTGAATATTTTCTAGTTATTGAATTATAAAATATGTCCTCAGATATATGTAAGGTGAAGATTTTCTGCCATCCCAGGGCTTGCCTATTCATTTCTTTCTTTCTTTTTTTTTATTAAAAAAATGTTATTGCCTGTTCATTTTCTTTATGATGACTTTTGGAGAGAAGAAAAGTTTAATTTTGATGATGTCAAATTTATCAACTTTTTTGGTGTGTTTTTGTGTTCTAGCTAAGAAATCTTTGCCTTCCCCAAGGTTACAAAGATTTTCTTTTTGAATTTTAGAATTTTTATATAATATTAGCTTTTATATTTAAATCTGTTATCTATTTTGAGATAAATTTTCTATGTGGCTTAGCTAAAGGGTAAGATTAATTTCTTCCCCACCTGGTTAGCCAGTGTTTTGGCACCATATGTTGGAAAGAATAGCCTTTCTCCATTGAATTGCTTTGGCATGTTTGTTCAAAATCAATTGACCATATATGTGTGGGTCTGTTTCTAGACTCTATTTTGTTCCATTGAACTTATTGTCTATTTTTAGACCAGTATCATACTGTCTTAGTTAATTTAGCATTATAATAAGTAAGCCTTAAAGTCAGATAATGTAAGTTCTCTAACTTTGCTCTTTTTTTTTCTCATAACCTTATTTTGGCAATCCTAGGTGCTTTGACCTTCCATATGAACTTTAGAACTAGTTTGTCAATTTCTACTTTTCTAAAAAGCCCAATAGGACTTTTATTTAGAATATGTTCAAACTGTACATCACTTTGAGCAATATTGAGTGTTCCAGATTATGAACATAATATAATTGCTTCATTTACTTATGTCCTTATTGTCTTTCAAAAGTGCTTTATATTTTTTAAAGTATAGAGTATGAGTATTTTAGCTACTATTTATTAAATTTCCCCTAGGTGCTTTTTGGTTTTAATGCTATTGTAAACACTACTCAATTTTCACTTTTTTACATGTATATAAGAATATAATTAATTATTTTAGTTTATTAACCTTATATCCTATAGCATTACTAATCTCTCTTACTAGCTTTAGAAGCAATTTTGTGGATTCTTTATGAATTTTTATTTAAGAATTTGCCAAAACAAAGTTTTATATTTTTCTTTCCAATTTTTGTGACTTTTTCTTGTCTCACTTAATTAGCTAGAACTTTTAGTACAATGTTGAATAGTGATTGTTTTCAGTTCTAGGTGAAAAGATTTAAATCTTTTATCAAGAAGTATGATAATTGGTATAGATTTTTCTTAGTTGTCCTTTATCAAGTTGAAGTTTCCATCTATTTCTAATTATGCTATTTTTAATCATAAATGGCTATGGAGTTTTATCAAATGATTTTTCTGCACCAATTTTGATAGTTATATACTTTTTTCTCTTTTACTCTGTTAATATAGTGCATTTTATTGATTGTTTTTCAATGGTAAACCAAGCTTCCTTTATGAGGAAAAACTCTAACATGGTGTATTAGCTAGCCATTTAAATATTGTTGGATTTGAATTGATAAAATCTTACTATACATTTTTGTATTGATATTTATGAAGGTTACTTGCCTGCAGTTATTTTTTTTCTTAAAAAGTTTTGTTTTGGACATAAATTTACTAGGGAAATTATCTGGGTCTGAGGTTTACTTTGGGAAGGTTTTAAATTACAAATCTAATTTATTTAAGATATAGAATTATTCAGATTTTCTATTATTTTTTAGTCAGTTTTGGTATTTTGTGTTTTAAAAGAATTTTCCCATTTCATTGAATTTGTCAAATTTATTACCACAAAATTGTTTGTAATATTCCCCTAATATTCTTTTAGTATTTGTAATGATATCACCTGTTGTCTCATGTTAGTAATTTTGATATTAATTTCCTTTTTCTTTGATGATTCTGAAAGGGGAATTTTGGGGGCAAAATAGGACAAGTTTAGGAAATTTTAGAAATTTTGGAAATTAAGGGGACCATGAAGGAAACACAGGGCTGCAGAGCTGCAGAAGGTATATTTCCATAGAATAGGGAAGCTGAAAAGCTGCAACAGGTACATTTCCATAGAACAGCGGTTCTCAACCTATGGGTCGAGACCCCTTTGGGGGTCGAATGACCCTTTCACATGGGTCGCCTAAGACCATCGGAAAACACATATATAATTACATATTGTTCTTGTGATTAATCACCATGCTTTAATTATGTTCAATTGGTAACAATGAAAATACATCCTGCATATCAGATTTTTACATTACTGTTCATAACAGTAACAAAATTATAGTTATGAAGTAGCAACGAAAATAATTTTATGGTTGGAGGTCACCACAACATGATGAACTGTATTTAATACAGTTGTGGCATTAGGAAGGTTGAGAACCACTGCCATAGAATGAGGGAGCTGGGAACAGCAAAAGGTTTATATTGACAAAATAAAGAGAAGGAAGCCCTTCACCCAGAAGGAGAAGAAAGCTCAAAGGGAATAGGAAAACAATAAGGAAGGGGGGGGGGGGAGAACCTCACATGTCCCATGTGAGGTTCAACCTTTGAGCCCAGGAGTTACCATAGTAACCAGCACGGGAGAATAGTGACCAATCAAAGAGGACATCAAGGCACAACCATCTGCAGCCTTTATAAGCCACAGGAAAAGGAATTCTGTGGGACTCTTTCCCCCTCCACATGGGAGTCTGTACTTGTTCTTTAATAAATTTCCACCTTTGCTATACCACCTTCTGTCCATGGATTCATTCTTCAACTCCAGCGGACAAAGAATCTGGGTTCCAGTCCAGGGGAACACCGTGTGTTCCAGTCCAAAAATTCTGCTACAAATTCATCTAAACATTCATCAATTCTTTAAAATATTTATTAAGATTTAAAAAATCTAGTGTTTGGTATAATTTTTATTGTATATTTATTGTTTCTTTGTTTTATGTTTCACTGATATCTGTTCTTTGCTATATTATTTTCCTTTCTCTGCTTAATTTGAACTTATTTTGCTCTTTTTAATTTATATTTCAAGGTGGATACTCAGATAATTGGTTGAAACTTTTTCTTTTCTTTATATAAGCTTTGGAAACTCTAGTTTTCTTTCCAATGGCAGATTGACCTATATCCCACACATTTTCCTCTATCTTATTAAAGTTTCATTTAGTTTAAAATATTTTCTAATTTCTATCATGGCTTATATTTTTATTCATGATATATGTAGAAGTGGTGTTTACTTTACAAATATTTGGAGTTTGTCCATATATTTTTTGTTAGTTATTTCTAACTTAATTTCTTTGTGGACAGAGAACCATTAACCTCAATCCTATATAATAAAAGCCTAGGTGGTGTCAACACGATGTCATCACAAGATGGCTGCCACAAGATGGCTGGCAGGGGAGGGAAATTGGGGGTGATCAGGCTGGCAGGGGAGCGGTTAGGGGCAATCAGGCAGGCAAGCAGGAAGGCAAACAGTTAGGAGCTAGCTGTCCCAGATTGTGAGAGGAATGTCCGACTGCCAGTTTAGGCCTGATCCCACAGATTGGAGAGGGTGCAGGCCAGGCTGAGGGACACCTCTTCCCCCCTACCCCACCCCCCCGTGCATGAATTTTATGCACTGGGCCTCTAGTGAATTCATAAGGGTGGTAGCTATATTGTGGCTAATTGGTAATAATTATATTTTAAGTACAGCTGGATACCTGAGACAAAATAAAGACTTCTTCAAAAACATTCAATGATTATTAGTCTCTTGATTAGTAAGAGTTTTCACAGAAACAGAACCAATAGGAGACATACACATATGAAAAAAATGAAAAACATTTATTTTAAGGAATTGGTTCACACAATTATGGAGGCTGGTAAGTCCAAAATCTGAAGGGTGAAATGTCTAGGGATTCAGACAAAAGCTAATATTGTAAACCAAGTCCAAAGTCCATCAGACTGGAGACCCAGTAAAAAACAACAAAAATGTTGTAGTGTAATTTTAAAGGCCAGTACTGCAGAATTCTCTTGCTCTTGGGAGGTCAATTTTCTAGTTGTTTTATTCAGGCCTTCAACTGAATGTGACCCACCCACATGATCTGCTTTAGTCAAAGTCCACCAATTTAAATGTTAATCTCATCCAAAACACCCTCACAGAAATAACAAGAATAAAGTTTGACCACATATCTGGGCATCATTTCTCAACCAAGTTAATTCATAAAATTAACCATCACAGTCTCAGTCACAAAGTATATATTATAGGTATTAATGTCAGCCCACATATTCACATGTATACGAAGTTAAGTAACTTCTACCTGATATTCCATTACTCTAGGTGGAATGGTAATTTACCCAAGGGATTTTGAACATTTTTTCTATCCCTAGAGATATGGCAAGATTGCTAAAGTGCTGGTTAGGAATTATAGTCATAGAGACAGTAATTCACAGATTATAGCTAAGTAGTCCATAGCCACAACCTATATGTACTCTTTAGATCTCATGAATTTCAGCAGCCTTAGTACCTCTGAATTTAGATATGGAGTTTTCTAAATGAATTCACCAGCACAAATGTGTGGTGAGTAATGTAATCCAGACTTGGTGTCCACTTGAATGAGGAGAGGAAAAGGATAATAATACACAGATAAAAAGGTATAAATTAATATCTCAAAGATTGTAACCAGCCTTGAGTATTTTAGTTGAGTAGCTATGACCATTTAAGTATTCAAGATACTATGCACTCATTTATTCGTTAAATACCCTAAGCATCTATTATATTTCAGTGACTAGACTAGGTACTAAAAAGTTGACATAAAGGATAAAGTATTCTCGTCTTGAAGCTCACTTGGGAGAAGAAATGTAAGATATATAGAAAAAAATAACCACTAGTGGCTCAAGTCTGAATTCTGGCAGTCAGCTTTGTGGACACCTTCTCCTTGAAATGTCCAGATCCAATAATTCCTATTGATTTCACTCCTAAGTATATATTGACATTTCAAACTCTGTCTCCTTTGCCACCATTCTGGTACAAACCACATAAGCTGCTGCCTGTATCTCAGATGTAAATTCCAAATAGATCTTCCTGAATCCATTATTTTCCCTCAAAATCATTCTCCATTGTAGATATATGATCTTTTAAAGCCACAACACACCTGGCTGGCATGGGTAAGTGTTTGAGCATCAACCTATGAACCAGGAAGTCATGGTTCAATTCCAAATCAGGGCACATGCCCAAGTTGCGGGCTTGATCCTCAGTGTGGGGTGTGCAGGAGGCAGCAAATCAGTGATTCTCTCTCATCATTGATGTTTCTATCTCTCTTCCTCTCTGAAGTCAATAAAAATGTATTTTTAAAAAGCCACAGCAGCTCACACAACTTCACTTAAAAGTTTTCAATGCTCTTTGATTGTTCTAAGGTTCCCAGCTGCCTAGGGCCGGCCTGAGGAGCAGGCAAGCCTCGGATGGCGGCTGCCCAGCCTCTCAGGGCTGTCCAGGGCTCAGGTAACCAGGGCCGGCTGAGGCTTGCGCTGCTGACAGTGACAGCAGCAGAGGTGTGATGGGGCATCACCTTCCCCTGATGGCCAGGGCACCTCCTGCCCCTGAGGGAGCCCGGACTGTGGGGACAGGCCAGGCTGAGGGCCCCCCCTCTGGTGCATGAATTTTCATGCACCAGGCCTCTAGTTTATAATAAAATAGTCACTCCAAAGATATGGAAAACTATTATTTGTAATGATACTACCTTTATTTATTGAGTATATACTAAATTCCATACATTTTCCACACAGGATCATTAAAACAGACTCTTATTGCACATCAATTTTTTTCTGAGAATTTGTTATTTATATGATTTTATTTTTTATATAATTTTATTGTTTTCAGAGAGGGAGAGATAGAAACATCAATAATGAGAGAAAATCATTGGTCAGCTGCCTGCTGCACACCTCAACTGGGGATTGAGCCCGCAACCCCGGGCATGTGTCCTGACGGGGACTCAAACCCTGACCTCCTGGTTCATAGGTTGATGCTTACCACTGAGCCACACGGGGCTGGTAATTTTTTTTAATTCTCTACTTTCAAGACAGTAAATCTTATCAGGTCAGGAAATAAATACATTCTTTTTATTACTTCACACCAAATATTTTGTATGGAAACAGTCACATATTAGTTAAAACAAATACCAATAAATAAATGAACAAATAAATAAATGAAAACTGCACAGTAAATACTATTGCACCCACTGTGAAACCTGAAAAAGAAGACACCTACTAAGAAGGGCTCCTGATGGCTAACAGAGCTAAAATTTTAAGAAAAAACAAACAAACAAACAAACAAACACCACAGACTCTAACAACCATTTCTACACTGTGGCTTCTCATGCAAATTGCACTTCAAGGAGGGGCCTGCACTGAACTGCCTGCCTCTACACTGATCTATCTTCCTGCACTGTTTCTGCCATCTGAGGCATCTTTTATAAAGGAGTTTCTGCAATGCTATTTTACCCAATAGGACTGAGGTTTTCCCCATCCAATCAAAGCTGCACAGCTCTGACCAATCAGAGTGGTTCTCTTCTAACCAATCAGAGCACTGCCGTTTGGACTAATCAAACTGAGAGCATTTGCAGTCCCTTGAGAGCTCACTTTCCATTTCTACTAAAGACTGAAGATTGTGTATCCTTGGCTGAGGTGAAACACAAAAGATGTCTCCCCAGAGCAGCAGCCTCACAGCCCTGTTGTATCACAATTGAACTGTTTAGCATTAAATAAAGTTTTCTTCTTCACTGAACCCGAAATTGGGGATTGCTGATGATACTGAATTGGCACCAAGGGCCATTGGTTGATATATTTTACTTACAGAAATAACTTGAGGTAGTAAGAAACTTGCCAAGGTCAAATAACAAGTGTAGAGCTAGAGCCTGAACCCCTGTTTTTAAACCTCCAAATTCATGCTATTATATGCTATGGTCTCTAGCTCTTGAAAGCAAGCACATTGTTTTTACTTCTTGGCTTAGTCTGTATAGTCTACTAAAACAGACTACCAGACTGGGTAGTTTAAACAGTAAGCCTTTATTTCTTGCAGTTCTAGAGGGTTGGAATCCTAAGATTTGGTGCCCTCTTCCTGATTCATAAATGGTCGTCTTCTCTCTGTGTCCTCAATGGCAGAAGGGGGCAAGAGAGCTCTCTGGGTTTCTATTCAAAGAGCACTAATCCTATTCACGAGGGCTCCACCTTCATGACCTAATTAGCTCCCAAAGGCCCCACTTCCTAATACCATCAAATTGAGGGTTAGGGTTTCAATACATGAATTTTGGGGTTACACAAGCATTCAGTTCATAATACTCCTCATTTATTCTCCAAGTAAATGGTATAACATGTGTATTTGGTCTATGCTAGAGACTTAGATAAATGTCTCTAAAGAAATAACATGGACTACAGAATAACTAGCCCATGGTTAAGAAACATTCTTTAAAACATTTCTGATTGAAGAGGGGGATTAACACATTGTTTAGCTTTAGGTTTTGTTAAGTTAAATGTGGTAAAATAAGACTTACAATGTTCAAAGCAATGCAGAAAAAACTCAGAATGAAGGAACATAAAAACAGTAACAGAATTCTCAATCAATGTTTAAAAGACAAGAAAGAAGCAAAAGGATATAAAATCTGAATATAGAAACCAAAATGTATATCGACTAATATGTCAACAATCACAGTTTTAATTTTTTAGTCAAAAGTCAAATTTTTTTCTGATCAAATTAAGGAAATAAAGCTATATGTAGTCTGTAAGAGACACTCCTAATTCACAAAAATGCAAAAGGTTGATAGTAAAGGATCTTTAATGATATACCTAAAAGAATTCTGGCTGAAAGAATGCTGGCAGATAATGTATGTAATGTCCATAAAAATAAACTTTAAGACAAAAGGCTATATTAGGCTACATGCTACAACTTGGATAAACTTTGTAAACATTATGCTAAATGCAATAAGCCAGACACCAAAGACACATATTACCCCACTTATAAGAGGAATAGACATATTTATAGAACAAGCAAATTCATAGACACAGAAAGTAGAATAGAGGTTACCAGAGGCTGGACATATGAGGGCATGGGAAGTTATTATTTAATGGGTACAGAGTTTCTGTTTTGTATGATGAAAAAATATGGAAATAGATGGTTGTAATGGCAGTACAGCATTGTAATTATACTAATGCCACTGAATTGCCACTTAAAAATCACTAGTGTTTTTTTAAGGGGATGGATAAAGAAGATGAAGGGATTAGCTAAATAACATATATGAATACCCCATGGACACAGACAATAGTGTGGTGAAGGCCAAGGAAGGGGGACTACAATAATGTCAACATTAAAAATTTTGAATAAAAATAAGTACATAAATAAATAAAAGTATACATATTTTCCGACCAGGATATATGGGTCTGCAAAAGTAGGTTTACAGTTGTGAGTACACAAAACAGAGTTAATAAAGCTATTGTTTTAATCATAAGCTGCATGTCTTTCTCCATACAAACAACTGTCAACCTACTTTTGCCCACCCCTGTACACATTTTTGCTTACGTCCTAGTTCTTAGGCTCATGGTTGTTGGGTATATATCATTTTTTAACATGTTTATGATCATGTTTGATATGTTTATGATATATATTAGACTTATTTTATACATATTAAAAGGAAAATATAAATTTTAAAATAATATGGCTATTATCAATATAATAAGTGAAGATGGTGGCATAAGTAAATGTGGTACTCCCCTCCTCCCACAACCAAATCAAAATTATAATTAAACTACAGAACAACCATCATTTAGGACTAGGCAAATTGAGCTGAATGGAAATCCTACAACTAGGGAATTAAAGAAGACACATCTAGATGGTAGGAGGGGTGGAGGCTATTTAATATCAGGATTGATGGCTGTGGATGTGCCCCCAGAGGAACAAGGGGACCCAGCCCCACATCAAGCAAAAGTTATCATTTAGAATTGAAGGACATACAGTATAAAGAGCTTCACAGACAAGAAAAAGCTAAAGGAGTTCATCACCACCAAACCAGTAGTACATTAAATGTTAAAGGATCTTCTTTAAGAAGAAGAAAAAAATAAAAGAACAAAAATATGAATAATAAAATGGCAATAAATGCATATTATCAACAATTGAATATAAAAAACAAAATAAATGAACTAGCAGAACAGAATAGACTAATAGTTCCAGAGAACATTTTGATAGTTGTCAGATGGGATGGGGGTTGGGGAGATGGATGAAAAAGGTGAAGGGATTAAGAAGTAAAAATTGATTTTTACAGAATAGTCATGGGGTTGAAAAGTACAGCATAGGAAATATAGTTAATAATATTCTAATAACTATGTACAGTGTCAGATGGGTATGAGATTTATCAGGATGATCACTTAGTAAGTTATATAATGTCAAATCACTGGTGTGTATGCCTGCAACTAATATAATATTGTATGTTTACTGTAATTCAAAGTTAAAAAATAATTTTAAAAATCTGTGAATTTTATTTTTGTTTATACTTCTAGGTTCAAGGGCACTTAATTAGATAGAGTATTTTATTGACACTAATCACATTTATAACTGAAAGTTTCTGAAGCAGTTGAATTCCTGAATTTGTATAAAATAGGCTTCTGAAATTTCCTTATTTCTGAAATTTAGTTGTAGTTCTCCTAAATAGTTACTATAATCAAGAACACATTTTACAAATTTCAAAATTATTTACTGTGCTTTACAGTTCAAAAAAGTGCATAACTATGTACAGTGTCAGATGGGTATGAGATTTATCAGGATGATCACTTAGTAAGTTATATAATGTCAAATCACTGGTGTGTATGCCTGCAACTAATATAATATTGTATGTTTACTGTAATTCAAAGTTAAAAAATAATTTTAAAAATCTGTGAATTTTATTTTTGTTTATACTTCTAGGTTCAAGGGCACTTAATTAGATAGAGTATTTTATTGACACTAATCACATTTATAACTGAAAGTTTCTGAAGCAGTTGAATTCCTGAATTTGTATAAAATAGGCTTCTGAAATTTCCTTATTTCTGAAATTTAGTTGTAGTTCTCCTAAATAGTTACTATAATCAAGAACACATTTTACAAATTTCAAAATTATTTACTGTGCTTTACAGTTCAAAAAAGTGCTTTTAGATATAGTTAATTCTCATAGTAAACCTGGGGGTGTGGATGAATAAGACACTTATTAGAAGGACTATTTAAATAAACAGAAACCAAGTCTTTGAGAGGCTAAATGACCTACCCGGGTCCACGCACTAGCTAGCTGCTTAGTTTGTACTGTATTTGCCTTTTCATTCTTTCGTCTATTCTCTCTCCTACCCCATTTACCTCTAAAGATAATAATAAGCTTGGAAGTCTGTGAAATGTTTCACCACTTTCAAAATGCTTTCCATATCACGTCATCTGTTTTGATTCTCACATTCACCCTAGAGTTTCTTTAACATATTTCTTTCTTCTCATAACATATATAGCATAATTTAAACCAAACATATTATTAGCTATGAAAATATAAGATCTTTCTGTTAAAAATTTTACTAGATATTTAAATCAAAGTAACCATAAAATAATTTTGTTCTTGTTTTATAAATCCAATGGTTATATTTACAGATTTGTCTAAGAAATACGTAAAATTAATTATTTTGTAATTTCTTTGTTATTTTAGTTTTTTAAAAACAAATGAATGTATGAAAGAATGAATGAGTGGTTTTATCATGCAAACAGCTTCTGCTTTTCTGGGCCTTGTGAAGACAGAATGAAATGTGCCCACCCCCCCAAAAATATCCATTTACTTTACATTTAACAAGTATAAAGGAAATTTTTCCAGAAATGTTTCTTTAAATGTGCTGTGATATAGAATCAGTATTATTCAAATGAATAACAGCATTATTAAACAATACGATTTATTTTTATTCTTATTTGTAAACATCCAGCTTAAATTGTTCTCACTCTCAAATATCCATGTGCCCTTGCCAGCAAATGGTAGTCTGGTTGTAGGCAAACGACATTTCACATCCCATCAAACCCACCTGCTCGCTCTTGGCAGCGTTTGGCTGGAGTTGCTGCTCATTAGAGGCTCTGGAGGAGAGAACGGGTCGGTGGAAGAAGCAATGAAACCAGTGCCTGAAAAGTGAAACTGAGGTTTAGGTTTTATATGGGGTTTTATTTGGTGAGTGGTTACCCTGCTTTTCATTACACCAGATAACAGGTTGCTGGCAGCCTGTTTAAGAGATATGGAACTTTTAAGGGGCTGAACATGAAATTAAAACTTGACAAAATGAATTCTAATCTGTGCCCCGTAGTCATGTGTGTGCCAGGAAACATACATGCTGGTGCTTTCATCGTAATAGGGCTGTTCCCTTACAGGCAGCAACAATACCCACTATGCTGCACATGGAGACCTTAGGAAACAATGCCATTAACAGTTTATATGCCATCTTATGCCCCACTTTCTTCATAGCATTACATCAGTTCTACAGGCATTTTCTGCCCCATTTACCAAACTGGCTCTAGTCAATGAAGGTTTGCATTATGTGTCCCCAGGGAAGAAAATAATGCAAGAGTTTTACTGTCTATGTTAATGCCATTTAATACATTACTCAAACGCAGGCTTCAGACCAGCAGTTCTGATTACACAACTTTGGTTTAAAGTGGCTTCCAAACTGACTCCTTAACTGGCAACGTCTCACCAGCTCGCATCTCCCCAAGATTGTTTTTGGAGGATTCAGAGGGTCGAGGGGTGCAGCTTGAGATGGGGCAAACACTCTGGGTTGTTTTGAATGTTATAACTTTATTGTCTAAAAAGGGAGAGAAAAGGGTGCCTAGCCTGTTTGTTTTACGTGTGTGTGTGTGTGTGTGTGTGTGTGTGTGTGTGTGTGTGAGTGTGTGTTTAAATGTGCATGTTTAAATGTTGCTTAAACTGGAACAAATTCTCACCTACCTCTTGGGAGGCTGTCTCTGAAAAATGGTTTAGCATTCTAAAAATGATGTGAGTCCAAAAGTTAAAGCTTGAAGTCGGAGTGAATAGTGAGGTAGAACAGCATTCCGTCTCTTTTTTGGAGGACTTGGATTTCACTCCACTCCTTTTGAGTAGGAGAAAACAGATCTGTCTTCTCTCTGTTTGGATAAGGAAGGGAGAGGGCTTAAAGAAGAGAAACATTTTCAATACCAGCTGTTCCCTAACTCAAGTCCTGCATAAATATAGTCTTTCTTGAGCTGGAGATATTAGGACAAAACCCTAAAGCCAGTGGAAAAATAGAAAGTGAGTCAATGAAGCCAATTTTATGATACTAAGTTACCTTTTTTTTTTTAAAGGAGAACAAAAGGCTAAGGAATGAAGTCACAGCAGTTTGATCCCAAATCAGTGGTGAGAACATAGTTTTCTAATAAAACCTCCAATCTTGTCTACAATGAGAGAGCTTTCCCAAGGCATCTCTGTGATAAACTCCAGTTGCTAATTTTTTTCACAAGGATCTCAAACATATTTAAACAATAATTACCAGATATGCGAATCAAATAAGGTCACGTCAAGGCTAAGCAACCAGCTGTCTTACTTTTGTGTAAGTGTAGGTTTAATATCTAGACTTCATATAGATCTTCATATCAAAACTAATTAGCTAGTCTTCATTTTTAGAGATTTTTTTCCCCCACCAAGTTTAAGGTCTCATTTGAAAGATTTTACTCATAAACATGTTGCTAACTAATTTTACAGAGTGAGTTTGGAATATGTCTACTTCAGCTCAGTAAGAATTTAACTTTTTCATTCTAAAAGTTTGAGTATAATGCAAATGAGTAAGCATGTCAAATGGAAATTTAAAAACTTCGAATCAGTGTGGCTGCAGGATTTATTCCTTTTGGCCCTTGACAATATGTCTCTGTTTAAAGCTAATTTGTGGGACCTTTAGGGAAGCTAAAATTCTATCTTTCCTTGCCCCACCCAATTTTTTACGACAAAACATTTACTGGGAAACTGTTTTTCCCTGTTATATTCAGATGTTTTCCTCCCTGAAAATTTCCATTTATCGCAATGGCACTAAATTTTTGGATTTGCTCAAATGAAAATCTTTGTCTTTTTTTTCCTATACTCTAACCTAGGCTTTGTATCATTGCCTACATTTTTCATCCTTCCAAACCACCCTATGTACCCTGCCATAGGAAAGGTCATGGGTTTTGTAACTCAGCAGACCTGGGTACAGGCTCCATTTCTATCACTTGCTAGTACCTGCTCTTTTACATTTGATTCCATGAACATCCGTTTCCTCTTCTAGACGATGAAACAGTTTTGTAGGGGTCATACCAGACTTACAGATGCTATACAGAGATTGTGTTCAACCTACTGTTGTTCTTAAAATAAGGAACTAAGGGAAGGTAGGATGAAGACGAATCCACATTGCATTCTTGCCCGTCACAAATAAAATCTGTGGGTGTTAGGCCCAAAGACTGTGGAAGCAGCCAATGGTCCACAAGGGCGCAGGGAGTCTTCTCTGAGAAAGAAGTCCTTGGCCAGGGCCGCACTTCCCCAGTGACTAACACATCTGGGCAAGGGAAGCAAAGCCTGAAATGTTCAGATTGCTGTGAGGGGAAGTCAGCCCGACAGGCTGAGTTGCCTTTCTTGTCCTTGGCATTGTAACAGTGCACGGTCTTCTGTTGTTCCTGGAACCACTCAAGTATATAATGAATGGAGTACCAGTGATTGCAAACGGTCGGCCCTCGATGATATTTCCGCAGGTTGTTTTCCTTCTACAACTTGGTAATGGATTTTTCTAACTTTAACAGGATGGTTGAAGTGTCTCATGATTTAATGTGCTGTTGCCCCCTCTAGAGCCAGATCTGTCCAGTTATCATGTCATTTTTTTTTCAACACTGAAAATCAACTCCTCTCCAAAATCTTAAATGTTTTCTTTGGCAGGTTACACGATCCTAAGCAAACAAACAAACTGAAGAGCCATTCTGGTTTTCCTGCAGAAATGTGAACTTTTTTTCTGCCTTTAATGAGTTACGTTTTAGATCTGTAGATTAGGTTCACTGGATTCTGCAGAGGTCAGGGAGCGTGAAGACAAGCTGCCTGACAGTCTCCGTGCAGGAGGGAAATGGAGCTCTGTGAGGCTCACCCATTTCTGTGTACCAACGCCTGGCCGACCTATTGACGAGGAAGGCAGAGGTCCAAATTGTGAGTATTAAGTAATAAAGCAGTGTGAAGACAGACTAGCCAAACATACATGGGTTAAAATTCCCAGCTCTACTACTAACTAGATGGATGAACTTGGACAAACTTCTTAAAAACCCATGGGCTTCAATGTTCGCATCCTTGTCGTGTTGGGAGGGTGGCCACGAATGAGCACTTATTATAAACTGGCCACATTTCTAAGCACTTTGTAATATTCCATTTAATGTTCACAACAACCCTAGGAAGTCTGAAGCAAATATTATTATTTGGTTTTGTACAAATGAGGAAACTAAGAGAAAGGACACCTGGCAAGGTAACAAAGTTAGTAATGAAAAAGATAGAATGAATTTCCAAAGCCCATATTTTTAACCACCGTGGTATAATTAAATCACTTGATATATTGTCTGGCCTATAATTAGCATGTAATAAATGGGAGATTTCAATATATGCTTAGATATTATTTATATATTTAAATATATATGTGTATATATACATTTATATATTATATTCAGAGTTTGTCTTTGGAACTATGATCAAGAATCTGAAAACTTCTGCCCGGTCAGTGTGGCTCAGTGGTTGAGCATCGACCTATGAACCAGGAGTTCACGATTCAAGTCCAGATCAGGGCACATGCCTGGGTTGCAGGCTTGATCCCCAGTGGAGGGAGTGCAGGAGGCATCTGATCAATGATTCTTTCTCATCATTAATGCTGCTGTCTCTCTCTCCCTCTCCCCTCCTATCTGAAATCAAGAAAAATAAATTTAAAAAACAAGATTCAGCAACCTTCTCTGATAAACAAAATTAATAGGCTTTGCGAATTGGAGACTTAGAGGGGCCTGATTTGGGAAGATCTATTTCCCTCTGAACACTGAGTTGAGATGACAGAGATACTCTGGAGTTGGTCTCCATATTGGATTGGGATTTTTTCCCCCTCTGTTCCTCAGGACATGCTTTCTTTCATAGCAAAAGCAAATTATATGAAGTTATTTTTCATTTCCACTCTTATTCTGTCATCTTTAGCTTCGCTATAAATTGGTATAGTCTTGTCATTCTTTTTCCCTAATGTTTTCTTGGATTCATATTTTTGCAATCAGTCTGTCGGTTCGCCTTTCAGCGGTGGAGTTTCTGTGCTCCAGACGCGGTGAGGAGAGTTCTAACTCTGTGACTCCACACGAGGAGGCCGTGTCCCTTTCCCCATTACCACCCACGCAAGCCAACACCATGCCTTAATCATTTCGTGGAAAGTCCATCTTGAATATAAAACTGCAGAATGAGCCACAGGGCCTTCTACATGCCTTCTGTAAGCCCCATCCCACTTATTCCTCACGATTTCCCAGAATATAAAAATAAATAAATAAATTTCAAAACTTCAACACAATTTAAAGTAGTGAAACAACTAGCCTTATTTTCAGATTTCACTTTAATTTACAATTATTTTTCTTTTGAGCACCTTCAAATGTTTCTTGGTTTTCAATATAATCTCCTAATGTGAACATCTTTCTCCAGCCCCAACTAAGTCCCTTTTTTTGGGGTTCTTCTTACCTTGTTTTCCCCAGCCTTTGTCACTGCTGCTATAGTCACAGATCTTGGGCGCATCCTCCTCAGATGGTCTCTTGTCAATATACATTCAAATTTACCTTATCTAAGAATATATATATTTTTTTATTTTGGTGCCTTTAGCCGGAATTGAACCTGGGACCTTTCAGTCCGCAGGCCGACGCTCTATCCACTGAGCCAAACCGGTTAGGGCCCAACAATATTTTTGCTGACAAACTTCACCCGATGACAATTCTCTGTATCCTAAGCATAGAATAAGTTGTCAATAAGTTATTGATTATATACAGATACATAGTGTATGAATTCTTACTAAGTTATATTTCGGTACATATAACACGAGGCAACGGAAGTGTGTGAGCGTTGCATATCGTCAAGTCCTGCCATTGTTACTGGGTTTGGCTTATGTTCTCCTACATGGGTTGAAAAGTTGCTTTACAAATGTTCTCTACACATTTCATTGATGTTTGTTTAGTTTCTTATGCTACCTTCTTTGGAGGAAGGAAATCTGATTTTTCATTTTTCCCCATTTAATTCTGTCATCTGGTCTCCTTTAAAGTTCTTACTCAAATGTTTTCTGAGATAATAAAGACATGTCAATAGTTCCCTATTCCTAATTAAGTCAAAGTTCTTACCATCCCTCATAATTGCTTAAATTAAAAGAAAATCCTGATTTGCGTTTGCTCTTTCTCCTCTATTTCATCCTTAATTAATGCCTGTGCATATGACCTATTTCAGGATTTTTTTTTAATAATTGCTTTTTTTCTGTGTTCAATAAGCCACCCACCCAACCAACAAAACAAACAAACAAACAAATAAATAACTAAATAAATCTAAATCTATCACCCAACTAAAAAGATCCTTTGGGTAGGGGAAGCCCAATAGTATTTTAATATTCTTGAATGAATTCACATGAGAAATCTAGATTTAGGCAGTACATAAACTGAGTTTAGCAACCAAAGCCTGACATTCCGGCAATTTCACCAGACTTGTAAAAGCTGTTATTTTTGACTGGAGAAATAAAATTTGCATTGATTACCTAAACAGACTGACATTCATTTGCATGAACATGATAAATCTACAGCCAGCACACTAGCCAAATAGCACGTTCACTGGAAAATAGCTTCAGTGTGAAATTAATAAGTTATTTTCCTTTTTTCAACATAGACAATAGGAACGTTTTGGTTTTGTTTAAATATTATCTACACCAGCTTATACAGTGTTTACTTTTTAAAAAATATAATAGCACCATGGTATAAATGCATTCTTTCCATGTGAGATAATTACAGGAATTAAGTAAGTCCAATACTTACACCTAGCTTGAGTTCAAAATACTTTTTTTTAAATGTTTTGATTATAAGCAAGTAAATGAGCATATGTCCAATTAGATTTTGGGTGCAATAGCTTTAGCCACCACGTTTTGGCATTTTCGTTTATTAGCTAAAAGTTCACATATGGTTTCCATGTCTCCAAGCTGTCTTTAAGGACACAAGACTTGTATAACATAACTTTGTTTTCTTTCCTTCTCTCTCCCAGCCCCCTCCCTGTTTCTCACTATGCTCCCTCAGAGAGGTACTTCTCTTAGTGTTACAGCGTATATGTGCAAATTGTGAAAAACCTGAAAGTGTGCTAATGCTTTGAAGAAATGATGAAAGAAATGCTTCCAACCCTAAAATTTTTACCTAATAAAAGAATCTGAAAGGAATGCCACAGTGTTTACAATAGAGACAGTTGTATTCGTATACAACTATATACGGCTCACAGTGATTATTTAGCTGATTCTTCTTATGGCTTGGTGCCTCATTAGAGTTATCGTAGACCGTTCCCTCTTCAGAACCCTCCCCAGCAACGTTGGAGTAAAGGGAGGGGAAAACCAAGTGGACACCCTAAATACTGAACTGAATGAAACACACCCCTGCTGGTGAAGGACACAGGACAAGGGAGCACAAAGAAACATATTCAGCTCCTTTGGGTTCCAACATTCCACCCTGTGCATCTGTGTTACTGATACAGTTAATGGTTTGGAAAACAGCAAGACTTGCATATTTTGCCCAAGAGTTAGAGACAACCTTTCTGAACAACTGACTAAAACACGGTTACTTTTTAGAGCGGTCACTCTAACATTTCAAAACCGTGGGGTAAATCAAATCTCTTTCAGTTGTCTTGCCTGATTATTGGACATGTTCTATTCAATTTCCAAAGAAAGTGGACATTTTGAATATATTGTTCATTTATAAAAGATTTCTGAAACTTCATATGCATGCAGTATTAAATCAATATTAGACACTGCAAGTTCAAATATATGCAATTAAAACGAAAAACAAGCCCTGGCCAATTTGGCTCAGTGGAAAGAGCGTCAGCCTGTGGACTGAAGGGTCCTGGATTCGATTTCGGTCAAGGTACCTTGGTTGCAGGCTTGATCCCCAGTAAGGGCTGTGCAGGAGGCAGCCGATTGATGATGTTCTTCTCTCATTGATCTCATTCTATCTCTCCCTCTCCCTTCCTCTCTCTCTAAAAAAAAGATCCCAAAATAGTAGTTGTGTTAAATGTTAAATTAGGCATACTCTGTGAATCAAAACCCTGGCTTTCAAAGACATACCTTTAAAAGTTTCTGCTATATGTAGACAACCCTTAAGAATCAGAACATGGGATATTTTGTGTGTGTGTGTGGGTGTGTGTCTTATTTTTTTCCTGAGGAACAAATTGATGGGTGTGCCATGCAGCTGATGTGATGAAAAGGGTTTGAGCTTCACTTGGACGAGTACCTGCTTGTCAGCTGATATTCTTCTCTCACCTTTGTAAGCAAAAATGTCTTTTTAGGTGAGACAAGCATATTTATTTCTTTGTGGAAAACAGATCACAAACGAAAGGTAAATGTTTACTAAGTGCTTTAGCCTTTTATTTACTAAAACATTAATAGTCTGAAGGAGACCTTTAGGCTTTTTTTTCAGTTATAATATATTACATCTGAGTTATGGGACATATGGCGATAGGGCAATGCAGAATTTGGGCTTACCATGCATGTCAAAGCGCAAATATGTTTTACTACCTTTTGTTCACTTTTCAAATATGCCTCTCATTTATCTTAACTGCCACCTGTCTATATTTTGACTCATTTTGATCTTCTGGAAAGTCAGTTTTGCAAAGAATTGCCAATGATAAAGGGTCAGAACATTTAATTTCCTTATAATCTGACGGAAATATGTTTAAGACCGATTGGTCACTTGCCATGTCCAGAACCAAGCATTAATAGTATTCAATCTAGATAAATTCAAAATGGATGCATCCATTTTGCAGAATTGAGCCTAGTGACTTAACTTCTATCACATGATGCAAAGCTTGTGGAATCTATGATGCTCTTAGGCAGTGGTTCAGATATGATACAGGCTATGGTTCCTGATTGCAGATCTCTTGTAAATAAGCTAGTTCTGAACTGGCCAATCTTTTTTTTTTTTAATTCTCACCCGAAGATATTTTCCCATTGATTGTTAGAGAGAGTGAAGATATAGGGAAGGCAGAGAGAAACATCGATATGAGTGAAATACATTGATTAGTTGCCTCCTACACTCTCCCCAACCAGGGCCTGGGCTGGGGAGGAGCCTGAAACCAAGGTAAGTGCCCTTGACTCTTTGGTCCTCAGGCCGACACTCTATCCACTGAACCAAACCGGCTAGGGTTAAATTGTCCAATCTTTATATTATAGAAAGTGCACAGCCTCATATGAATGTTTTCAAGAATAGTAATTATTATAATAGAAATAGTAGGTACCATTTATGAAATACCTACTCTTGTGCCTGGTACAATGTTAAATGCATTACATAAACATTATCTAGTTTAATGATCCAACAACATTTTGAATTTTATTAAATTTATTGGGGTGACATTGGTTAATAGGGTCATATATGTTTTCAGTGTACATTTCTATGATACATAATTTGTTTATTGGTCCTAGCCAGTTTGGCTTAGTGGATAGAATGTAGGCCTGTGGACTGAAGCGTCCTGGGTTTGATTCCTGGTCAAGGGCACATACCTTGGTTGCAGCCTTGATTCCAGCCCTTGTCAGGACACACAGGTGAGGGAGGCAATCCTTTGATATGTCTCTCTCACATTGATGTCTCTTTCTTTCTCTCTTTTTCTCTCTCTTTCTCTCCCCCCTCCCTTTCACTCTCTCTTAAAAAAAAAAAAGTCAATGGAAAAAATATATCCTTAGGTGAGGATTAACAGCAAAAAAAATCTGTATATTGCACTGTGTGACCATCACCCAAAGTCAAATCATCTTCCATCTCCAACAGTAACTTTATCCCCATTTAGTACATGAGAAAATGAAATTGTAGATCAATTACAATTAATTTGTTCTAACCCATACTACTTACAACTGACAAAACTGAAGTTTTAGCCTAAATCCATCTGTCTATAAAAAGGTTAATAGATTTTTATAATGGTGCAAATTGTATGGTTCAAATTACCTTTTTAAAATTAAGCATTTAATTATGAAAATTATGTGAATTATAAATTTTGAAGAATTTCATTAAAAAGCATTTGAAAAGGAGCTATAGTTTTAAATTAAAAATTGTAATAAGTATGTTATATAAAATTTTAAAATTAGATAAGATTATATGGTAAAAAGAACATCTTTACTTTCATCTAAAATCCTCAGTTTTCCTTCTAAGAGAAAACTAAAACCATTTGTTTCTTCTTCCTCCTTATAGATATCCACTATGTAAATAAGCAGTGTACATAAACATCCTCTCTTACCCAATCCCCAACAATCTCCCTTTCCTTATCATGGAAGCCCATTCTGTTCTGGGTAAAAAAGTACCCAGCTAAAGTACAACATTTTTAAGGTACCTTTCCATTTGGACAGCTATTTAAATCAGAAGTTGACAGCCATCTTGCAATAGGTGGTAAGCCACATGGTGGGAATTAATGAGAGAAAGAAGGGAGGGTCTTTGATGGTATAATTGTGTCACTGTGGTAGCACCATACAGCTTTTATGATAGAAAAATAGAATTCCTAATGTATTCTTCTTCCTTTTCACAACAGCATAATATTCTATTTTGTGGGTATAAGATTTTTTTATTTTTAACCCATTAAAGTCCAGTTAGATTATGTTAATACTTCCATTAAAGACAATCCTACAATAGGTAAGTGTCATTCTGTACATGAGCACATACATATATTTGTGCAATAAATTCCTAGAAGCAGAGATGCTTGGTCTATGTGTGCATACGTTTAAAAAGTGTTAGTGCTGCTCTGGCCTGGTGGCTCAGTTTGTTGGAATGTCATCCTGTACACCAAAAGGCTACAGGTTCAATTCCCAGTCAGGGCACATACCTAGGTTGAGGCTTCTCCCCAATTGGGGTGTGTATAGGAGGAAACCTATCGATATCTCCTCTCCACTTCTCTCTCTCTCTCTTCTTCTTTCTTTCAAAAATCAATAAATATGTCCTTGGGTGAGGATTAAAGTACAAGTTTAGGTGTTAACAAATTGCTTGTCATTTAGTTGTCCCAGTTTATTAACCCTATTTCATTAAAAAAAAGATTGCTCCACATTCTTGTTAATGCAATACATGTAACTTTTTGATTTTTTCCTAAACTGAAAAGTAAAAGATATGTAGTTTTAATATAAGATTGTCATTATAAATAAGGTTGAAATAATTTTAGTTGTTATATAGTCATTTACTTTTACTTTTCTGCAGTCTTTGAAATTCTTTGCCCAAATTTCATTGTGCTCATTCTTACCTAATCATTCAATGAAAATATTAAAATACTAGAGGCCCAGTGCATGGATTCGTGCACTGGTGGGGGTGTGGCCTGCGGGGATTGGCCCAGTGAGCGCTGCTCATCCCGGTCAGCTGAGCAGCACTCCCGCTGTGGGAGCGCACTGACCACTAGGGGGCAGCTCCTGCATTGAGCGTCTGCCCTCTGGTGGTCAGTGCGCGTCATAGCGACTGGTCGACCAGTTGTTCTGGTTGTTCCGCTGTTTGGTCGCTGGGCTTTTATATATATAGATTAGGAAAATAATTTATTTTCATATAATTTATTGAATTATTTTTTTAAATTTGCATTTCACTTATTTTAATACATGTGGAGTTCTTTTACATTTATACAACTGAATTTGTCCACTTTGTTTAATGGCTTCTAGATTCACCTCTACTTGAAAAGGCCCTACTTACTCAGATTATAAAAAAACATTCTCCTATGGTTTTAAATGTTTGATCCATTTGGAATTCATTCTGATTTATCATGTGAGGTGAGGATTCAACTTCATTTTCTTCCAGATGTTTATTCAGTTGTTCCAACATACTTCAAGAATAAATCTGTCCCCTTCACTAATTTTTAATGCCATTTTTATCCTATACTAAATGCCTATCTATATCTTAGTCTGTTTTTGGCCCTTTGGGTCTATTCTAGTAATCAATCTGTGTGGTCATGTGCCAGCATCACACTGTTTTAATTACTGTAACATTGTAATGTGATTTAACATTGGGCTTGGTCCCTCATTATATTCATTTTTCAGAATTGTTCTTGCTCTTCTTGCTTATTTTTTCACATAAACATTAGAAACAGCGTGTCTATTTCAAAAAATTCCTTTTGTTACAAATTAAACCTATATATCAATTAAGAAAAATCTTTTAAATGTCTTTCTATTAAAAAACATTATACACATTTTCATTCATTTAAATCTTATTTTGTTTTTTCAGTAACATTTTATATTTTCTTTTTCTAGAGCTTATGAATTTTTGTTAATATAGGGTATCCCAAAAATGTATAGACATACTTTGAAAAATTATAAAGACAGTGTTTATTAAAATACATTTCATTTTCAAAATTGAGCCATCAGCTATTAAAGTATGTATACATTTTTTGGGTGACAGCCTGTATATTCTTCTATATTTTACTTTTGGTTGTTATTATTATTATTGTTAAAAGGATGTCCATTTTAATCTCCTAACTTGTCATTGTTTTTATATGTGATTTTGAAATATTAAAATTTTCCCCAACAATATTACCAAATGCATTTAACTTTTTGTAAAATTTTAATTTATTTTCTTTAATTTTCCAGTTAAGTAAACAAAAAATTAGTAAGTAATGATAATTTTCTTCCTTTCCAAATTTTAAGCTTAGCAATTCTTTCTTTTCTCTAATGCAATGGCTAGAAGTTCAAATTCACATTAGAGCTCTAGTTTAACTACAAAAATAATTTTGCTTCCTACCCCATCCTCAATTCTATTAAACTCACCCTGGTACAGCCTTCTCTTGGAAAAGCTTAACAATCCATAGAAAATGTATGTTAACTATAACATTTTTTTCTTTTTTGGAGAAAACAGGGCAATAGAAAAAGGTAAAATGGTAAAAATATAAAAGCTAATGAAATTCCTAAATAGTGAAATTTTTTTAAGTCTAAGACAACAATTTTACCTTTTAAAATGTTATTCATAGTAATAAAATTCAATGTAAAGAACAGCATTTTCCTGTAGTTTAGTGTAATAAACATCCATTTGAAGAATTTCTCACCCTGTTCAAAATAGATGTTCACATATATGATACTGCTCAATAAATTTGTTCAATATTCTTTACTGGGGTCAAATTTTAATTATTTAATATGGAATGTTTTACATCTAAGTAACTTGAAACGTCATGATAACTAGATCAATTAGTAAACTTTAGATAGAATCATCAAATGTTTAAGCTCTCTCCATTATTTGTTATATTTCAGGTTTGATTTTTGTGAGAAACATACCAATGGATAAAAGGAACCATCACGTAAGAACAGTGAAACATGTAAAATAATGAAATAAATGAGATCAAGATGATAAAGTCAGTTTATGGTGATGAATAGTTTCCCTATTTCAAATGTTGATCTCAAAACTAATTTCACAGCAAATTCTTTCCTTAAAAAAGAAAGAAAGAAAGAAAGAAACATGTCCTGGCCAATAACTGCTGAAAAACTGTGGAGACTGGCACTTCCAAATGCTTGGCAGATTAAGCCAATTTTTATTGAGTCCACTCTAGCTGTTGGAGGGTCTGTGATTCCCAACTGTTTCACATCAGAGAATGAAAACAAGTAGGGCCCAGCCAAGACCACATTGGTGACTGCCAGCCCCTTTATATGCCAAACATGAAAGCAACAAGTCCAGATGCTTTGATCCTTGCATTTTTGGACTCAGCCCAAAGTTATAGAAAAAAAAAAAAGCACAACTCATGTTAGGACAACATACATTATAACTAGAAATCAATCAATAGCACTGTGACCTTCAAACTCAGTAAATGTTTGGAGTTAGTTTCAGAGCATGTAATCTAAATTGGGGATTGGAAGTTGGAACTGGTCCTAAACTAACAGAAAAAAAAAAGTATATTTTTAAAATATAGAGATTAAAGGAAGCAACAGATGAAGTTTTAATTTATGTATGTATGTAGATGTACATACACATATATATTCATGAAGAATGTATTCTAATTTAAAAGACGCTAAATGGTAAGGAAAAGAAAGACACCAACCACAACGAAAACCCCTTTTCCTGCATATAATTAAGAAAGAAACAATGTTGCAGCAAGAAAATATATTGGAAGGAAATTATGAGCTTTCTCCCAATTTAGGGTAAGAGAATAATGAGATAATTTAAGAGGTGAGTCATTTGGTTGCTAGGACACTGCCCTGACTCACAGCAGCGCTCTGGCCTGCCAACTTATGAAACAACTGGCCCTGGTCTTGGCAGGGTGTGGGCCTGAATTCCCCAACACAGGTATATTGAAGAACTGGCAATGGTAGACCTGCGCTGAGGAGTTGTTGGCCAATCTGATTTTGGGCACAAGTAAAACGGCAGCCTAAACCCTTGTATTTGAAATCACTGCTGGTGGCCAGGGTAGTTACTTGAAAAAAAATCTTCTGAGACAGAAAAAATCATGTGAAAAATAGCTTAGCTTGGGGATGGGAGAGGGGGGTGGTATCTGGCACCAAAAAGTAATTAAAAGTAATTTTGCATCCTTCATTTTATTTTGTTTCTTAACTTTACAATAATGGTTTGAGTGTACTGTCACACAATTTCTGTCTAGACTGCATTGTATTAAAACCTCACCATTTTGTATTATAAAGCCTTTGAATTGCTCCTGGCACCATACAGACTGCTCTAGCACAAAAGCTAATTTACAGTAATGGTGATAACGTTCAAGAACCTATCATTAAGACTCCTCTCTCTTTTCTCGTGGCTTTTTTTTTTTTTTTTTTTTAGTATACTTTTTCTTGGTCAGAAAAGTAAATAGTGGTGGTGATAATACTTTGCAATCTCTACTGACATGTCAGAAAGGCAATGTACAGGTAATCTAACATTTTCAAAACCTTCCAGGAACTGGAGAAGTCAGTTCCTGGAAGATCTGGTCTCAACCTGCAAAAACAATGTGTGTTTTTTTCCTGCAATAGGAACTTACTCAAGAGGCCTCGCAGGAGAACTGGGTCAGGGAAGGAGATCATATTATCAGCTTGACTGTGTTATCTGCATGTGTTCTGGACGTCTATAACTGTGCTGTGCATGTGGAGGGCCTAGTAGTGTCTAAATAAGATAAGAGTAAATTAAGGCACAAGATCAGAATGTGGCCTCTTTGTAAATGAGTCATTTACCCAAGGCCGAGAAGTGCTTGATTCAAGACTAAGAAACATTGACATAGCACCATGGAATCCACCTTTTGCTTTCATACTTTTAGTTGTTACTGGTCATTTATTTTTTTAAAACATTTCTTTATTTTTTTATTTTATTAAATTTATTGGGGTGACCTTGGTTAATGAAATTATATAGATTTCAAGTGCACAATTCTATAATACATCATCTACAATTCTATAATACATCATCTGCATATTGTATTGCACGTTCACTACTCAAAGTCAAGTCTCCTTCTATTACCATATATTTGATACCCTTTGCCCTCTTCTACCTCCTATCTGCCTTTTCACTCTGGTAACCACCATACTGTTGTCTGTATCTATGAAGTTTTGTTTGTCTGTTTGTCTTGCTTGTTCATTTGTTGATTTCAGTTTTATATCCCACATTTGAATGAAATTATATGGTTCTTGACTTTTTCTGTCTGACTTGTTTCATGCTAGTAATTTCTTATATTGATTAATGCTCATATTTTTATATATGTATTCCATTCTCTCAGAGGAATTCTCCTTTTACTTTGAAGCAAATATCAACTAGGTCCATTTCTAAATAAATATATCAATGATGAGTTGAAAAAAGCATGCATCTATTCATTTATTCATTCTTTGTGAAGTCCTTATAATTCATAAGAGATTTTGCTGGAGGTTGAAGGAGATTTTTAAAAGTGGAAAACAGTATGATATAATAGAAATGTCACAGACTTTAGAGAAAGAATGTTTAGTCTAACCCTGGCTTCTTTATTTAGCAAGGATATGACCTTAAATAAATCATTATTCTCCTTATATTTCAGCTTCATCATTTTTAAAATTGAAATAAAGCCACTATCCTGCACTACTTTGGTCTTTGAGAATTAAGGGAGTCAATACTAAATAGATGAAAATTCTTTGTAAATTAAAAACATAGAGCCAACATAGGTATCACAAGAAAAGGATGTTTTTCTACCCTAAAGAAACTTCCTATTCATTTCTGAAGGCAAGGTATCTTTACATATAATGGTTTTTCTGCTAATTAAAGGAAGCTTTTGATACATTACAATGAGTAGTAAAAAAGTGCCTGCTTGCATTGTTCACAGTTGCCTATCCATGGAAACAACCTAAGTTTCCTTCTACAGATGATTGGATGAAGATGTGGTACATATGTACAATGGAATACTAGTCAGCCATAAAAAGGTGAAATATTACCATTTGCAAAAACATAGATGGATTTTGAGAGTGTCATCGTAAGTGAAATAAGTCAGATGGAAAAGAACAAGAACTATATGATTTCACTCATATATGGGGTATAAAACAAAAAGCAACAAACAAGCAAACAAAACAAACAAATATACAAATATAAACACAGAATGATGGTTACCAAAGGGAAAGAGGGGTGAAGGGAAGATGAGGAAAGTAAAGGTGGTCAAATATATGGTGACAGAAGAAGACTAAACTTTGAGTGATGAGCACACAATGGACTATATAGATGTTGTATTATGAAATTGTACACTGGAAACTTATATAATATTAAATAATGTTACCCCAATAAATTTAATTTAAAAATGAGAAGAAACAAAATAATAAAACTACGTTATCTACACTAATAAAAGAGAAAGATGCAAATTGACCATACCTTTGTGACACCCACCAGCCAGTCAGGAGTGCATATGCAAATTAACCCAATAAAGATAGCGGGTCAGTTTGCATACACAGGTGCTGAGTAGCCAGGGCCGGGGCGGGACGCCTGCACTGTCGCCATGGAGACAACACAAGCGTTCTGCACCGCCCCAGCCACTCTGGGCCTCTGGGCAGTGTGAGAAGATGGCTCCGGCCAGAGCGAAGGCAGTGCCGGCAGCCAGGGAAAGGAAGGCCCATTCTTGCACGAATCTTTGTGCATTGGGCCTCTACTGTGATATATGACATGATATAAGCAAAAAAGTATCTGCTATAATAGGTATTCACAAAAAACATCAAGTACACTGGGACAGTGAGCAGAGGCTTCAAGATTTTAGGGGACCCCCAAAGAATGGGTATGCTTGCACTAGATTAAGATAAAAAGAGAAAACACTTATATTTAGGGAGTTCTGTGAACCATGATATAACAGTACAAAAATACAACAAATACTAATTCTGTTGATCATTTTATTCACTGGAAAACACACTTAGTGTGAAAAAAATCAATTTGGCTGCAATTCTTTTGAAGAAGATGGGAGACAAAATGAACAGTGTTCACTCTTTTCTGATATGCTATAAAGAATTCTAAAAGCTGGGGCAACTGTGTCATGTTGGAGATGGGACAAGTAAAAGATGTATATCTGTAAGGAGTGAATATAAAAGAGGCTAAAAGGAAATCTCTGTTCCAAATTCTCTAGCCCTCGCTTGCCAAGTGGGGAAGTGACACTCGGGCCAAAATATAGTGATATATTTTTGGAACAATTCCTGGCTTAATCCTGGGTTTGGAATAACCATGGAGGGGTATTTTGGATGGTGGATCTGGTCTACTTTATGTTGGCACCTCTGATGTTGTTCTGAAGTTAGGTGAACCAGTCTGTCTTGTCAGAATGCAGGCAACTCTGGATGTCAGGCAGATGGCCAGGAACACTAAGAAAGGCCTAAAAGAGGGTCAGAGGTGGGGGAAGAAAAAGGAGAGAGTTCAGTCCTGTTCCCAACTGGAGTACATACAAGAAGTGCTGGCAGTATATGCCTTAGATCTACAGTCCAACAAAGAACCTCAATAAAGGACAGTGGGCTGCATCCAGTAACTGGGTTGGCCATGGACTTTTCAGGTATGTTGAATAAAGTGACAAGAAATGGCAGAAAATGAGAAAGATAATGACGTAAAAATTCAGAAAAATAAAAATTCAGATTCAGAATAAAATCTATCTGGAGATCTGTGATTTGTTGTCTCACCTTTACTTTAGCATCTCCTCTTTTTCTTTGTCTTCCTCTTTTTCTGCCTTCCATTTCTCTGACTAAACCCTTTGTCTTCTCCATCACTCTCTCACTTTCTTTTTTGATTTCTGTTTTTAGCAACCAATTCTATGAACATAATTTCATGTTCAGAATTGCAGGTCAGGATTTCCTATAAATTATTTTTAGAGAATCATTTTTAATTTAACAAACTGAGTGTTTAAAATTTTATATAAGGCATTTTCATCTTCTGGTAATGATGAACTAGCTTATTCCAGATGAACCCTTCCACCAAAAATAGGAAAAACTAAATAATACACAGATGCACATAATACATACTACCTCTCTCTATCTTTTTTGATAACTAGCTAGTTAGGTAGATAGCCGATAGATAGATATATAGATAGATAGATAGGTAGGTAGATAGATAGATAGATATCAGGGAGCTACTGAGGCAGTGAAGATAACAAGGATCAAATCTTCTAAAATAAAGGAAGTATAGAGAGGTAAAATGGTGAGCCCAATGTCCTGTAACATTTTCTCCTACCATTTGCTGATTCACATGCAGAAGCTAAGAGGTTCAGTGGTTAAATAGGTCCTATGGAAAACTAGGTATTAAAAATTGGAGTTTAAGGCTCACCAACAATAATCCCTAGGCTGGGTGGATGGGTGGGGGGGGGGGGGGGTGTTTCATTGGGACATACCCAAAAGCTACATTTTGAGTGTTGGAATAAAGTGGAATTAGACTGGCCTTAACTAAGACTAAAGCTTATTTGATTGGTTTAAGATTATTTGCCCCTACTTTTACTGTCTTAACAAGATAGCATAACCCCAAAAGAAAAAGAGAGGGAGAAAAAAAAAATGACAAGAGGAACCAACTCAGAAAACTCATATATATTAGTTGTCATCCCAATAAGCCAAAGTTGAGGGTTCAATCCCCAGTTGGGGCACATATAAGAATCAACCAATAAAATGCATAAATAAGTGGGACAATAAATCAAAGTGTCTCTCTCTCTCAAATTAATAAATAAAAAATAAAATAACCATAATTAATATATTCAAGAAATTAAATAAGTTGATTTCAGTATAGAATTATATACATATATATATATACAAAAATGAATAATAATTCAAATTAGAAACACAATAAATGAGGTCAATTTCAACTTGATTATATCTGAGGAGGGAATTATTGAACTAGAAGACAGATCAGGAAAAAAGTTATATCCAGATTGAAGCATGGAGAGTAAAATTATGATTTAAAAACAGAAAAATAATATAAAAGGTATTTAAAACATGGGGTGAGGAGGATGAAATTACCATAATTGTCACTGGAGTCCTAGAATAGAAAAAGAATTTTCTAAATCCTAACAAAAATGTCATTAATCAGAGTCAAAAATATTGTGAACTTCAAATAGAATCAATATAGAAACAACACTTAGATCCATCACAGTGAAACCCCAAGCCAAAATCAAGAGAACATATTAAAATAATTAAAAGAAAACAGACATGTTCCCTACAAGTTAGTAACATTAAGACTAATAGCAAATCATGAAGATCAGAAGTCATATGAAATGACATTTTCAAAGTGCTGAAAGAAAATAACTGGCAACCAAACATTCTATACCTGTGAAAATATTCCTCAAAAACAAATGCAAAATAATGACATCTTATGACAAGTTAAACCTGAGAGAATATAACACCAATAGGCCCACACTAATGGAAATTCTAGAGAGATTTTTTTTTCAGGCGGAGGGAAAATGATCCCAGAGGAAAAAATAGAAATGTGGAAAGAAATGGAAAGGGTAAATATAAGGCTTACTTTAAATAAATATTAACTAATTAAAACAATAAAATAATGTCTTATTGAACTTAAAACATATGTAGAATTAAAATATATGGCAACAATAATAATAATATCAAAGGCATGAGAATGATAAATGGAGTAAAGGTATTCTAAGGTCCTTGCATTGTTTGGCAGATGTAAAAAAAATACCAATTAATATTAGATTATAAAAATAATGACCAAATATTTTAAATATTTCGGGAATCCAACAAAGAATATAAAAATGCACAATTAAGCTACTAAAGAAGAAGAAAAAAAAAGGAATGCAGACATTTTGGAACAAACAGAAAACTAGCTAGATGATAAATTTGAAACCAAATATATAAGAAATAAAGTAAAATAAAGTAAAAGTAGTTCAAAATTTAAAGGAGAGACGACATATCTTGCAAACCATAAGTCACAAAAAAGCTGGTATAACTGTTCAGTAGTCACCTCTTACTTGTGGTTTGGCATCCCACAGTTTGTTACCTGCAGTCAACAACAATCCCAAAACATTAAATAAAACATCAGAAATAAACAAGTCATAAGTTTTAAAATGTGTCCATTCTGAGTAGCATGATGCAATCTCAAGCCATCCTGCTCCTCCCACCTGGCATGTGAATCATCCCTTTACCCAGAGTATCCACACTTACACGCTACTGCCCTTGGTCACTTAGCAGCCATCTCTGTATTAGTTCAACTGTTAAGGTGTTGTAGTTCTTGTGCTCAAGTAACCTTTATTGAACTAAATAGAGGTCCCAAAGTGCAAGAGTGGTGATGCTGGAAATTCAGATATACTCAAGAGAAGCCAGTAAGTGCTTCCTTTAAATGAAAATGTGTGTATGTATAGGAAAAAACATAGTATATGTTCAGTACTATCTGTTGTTTCAGACATTCACTGGGTGTCTTTGAAGGTATCCCCTGTACTTAAGGGGAGACTACTGTGCTAATATCAGACATTAAATAGACTCTAATTTAGGAATCATGATCAGATCTAAAATAAGAATTTCTTAATGTTCAAAATTCTAAATTTATTTCTATTAGTGAAAGCAAATTTAATAAAACTAGAATGAAATATCAAAAAAGTCTACAATTGCTTTAGTTACTAAATTGTGCATGGGGAATTTTTAAAGGGTGATAATTCTATAGATTCATAGATAAATGAACTTGGGTTGAATTACATAGTGAATACATTGAGGAGTCCTACAACATCCCAACATTTCAGAGTTGCTTAGCAATAGACCTAAGTGCCACAATGTCCCTTGCGATGTGCCTGAATGTGTTTTCAAAGAAAATAATGAAAATTTGTTGCACAAGACTTTACTCTTCGTCTCCATACAGTCCTGTTCTTATTTTCTTCTCTGGTTTCTCTATTTCTTCCTTCTCTTTGTATGAAGGACTTTGCCAAACTCTATTCAGACATGTCTCCTCACACTCAATTCCAATGAATCCTTCTTTGTGGCAGACTCCCCCAAATCTCTAAGCTTGGCTTCTCTGCTGAACTTAGGACACCAACCCAATCATGACAGTCCTCATCCTAGTGTCAAAAGTCCTCAACCTATGATGCAAGCAATTCTGTCATTGGACTCCAAACAGCCATTCCAGCTTTTGCTGTCATTATCCCCTGCTTACAACCAAAGAGCCCCACTTTCCTGAGACCATGCCATCTGCCCCACTCTATCCACATTCTTTCCCTGCTCCAATTCACTCTCACACCTTCCTCTCCAGAAATACCATTTCCTCCTGATTCACCTCTCACTCATCTTTTCAAAGACTAACTCAAATTCCACTTTATCTGAGAAACCTCCTTATATAAATTGCCCTGTTCTCTCCCTTCTCTGTAATCCAACAATAATTTTCACCTTTGTTAGATGAGTGTTTATCCTATATAATAAAAGCCTAGGTGGTGTCACACCCTCGCAGGACACCCTTGTGTGATGTCATCACAAGATGGCCGCCACAAGATGGCTGGCAAGGGAGGGCAGTTTGGGGCGATCAGGCCTGCAGGGGAGGGCAGTTTGGGGTGACCAGGCCAGCAGGAAAGGGCAGTTGGGGTGATCAGGCCAGCAAGGTAGGGCAGTTGGGGGCAATCGGGCTGGCGGGGTAGGGTAGTTGGATGTGATTGGGGAGGGTTTAGGGGCAATCAGGCAGACAGGCAGGCAGGCGAGTGGTTAAGAGCCAGCAGTCCAAGATTGTGAGAGGGGGATCGGGCCTAAATCGGCAGTCGGACATTCCCCAAGGGGTCCCAGAGAGGGTGGAGGCCAGGCTGATGGACGCTCCCCCCATGCATGAATTTCATGCACTGAGCCTCTAGTATTTTTTTATAATTGAGTTGTTAAAATTGCCTTTCCCCCCACTAGATTATAATGGTGGATATCACTTTTTATTCATCATTATTTTTCCTTAACTCTTACCCATAATTGTTTATACAGTATAACTAATATAATCCTTTTTACTTGGGAACTTTCACTCTGAACTTTTACTCATTTTGCTCATGCACATCCCTTTGACTAAACTGCCCAGCCACTTCCTCTGGAAAAATCTTGCTTATTCTTTAATATCCATCTTTTGTGACATTACCCTATTACCATATAGAGCCAAGTTCCTAATTTTATATGTAAAATACACTTTTTTATTAGAACATCTAAAAAGTATATTTCACAAAGACATGCTGTATGTGGCACTAAATTTGTGATGTGGCAGTTGAATCCTGTGTACATGTGTTTAGCATCATTTTAAAACATATTTACGTTACTTTGGACTACCAGCAATTTTTATATATTTAATTAATTTTGCTAAATGTGACAATCAAAGTGTGTGAGAACAAAATATATATATTCCCACTAATATGTGTCTTCTTGAATAAAAAGCTAGAGGGCAAAGGCAGTTGCCACAAAATTGCAAAGTTAAAGGGAAAGTTTAAAAGAACAGAGCCAGGAATCAATGGCTCAGCAAGATTGCTTTGGCTCAAAATAACTGTATTTTGGGGGGAACTCTGAGTGTATACCGCACTTCATATTTGGTCCATGTGGTTATTCCATGGGAACAGTACTCTGTCAAAAAATTTGGAGCACATACATAGAGTTTTCAGGAGATCAAATCTGGCTTATTTAATTGAAGGCCATACTCTTCAACAACAAAATCACCCTAACTCATGGAGCACTTTTGATGCAGGCATAAACCCAACATCTGGATATGCATTTTCAACAACTGCACAGTGTAAGTTCTATAGTAGGCACTCCTCCTATGATCCAGAATTTGTGCCATTATACTGTAGTTTGATCTTGTCCTGGGCCACATTTCTAGATAGATACTGGTTTGAGATGTTTGCCTGTCGGTAGTTATAAAACCATTAACTATCACTTTCATTAGAAATACATTTTAAAAGATAGGCTGTGTTGCTGTGTCTCCTGCTGTACTGTTTTCTTCAAACACTAACAAACCTTGCTCGAAACATTGTGACAGAGCAAATGGGAAAAGAAAGATGACAGCTTTTGCCATAAGAAAAGTCACAGTTGAATTGGGAAGACAGAAAATATGCATGGAACTATAAATAATGATAGAAAAAAAACCTGAAAACTAAACATGTAACTTATAAAACATCCAAATGAGAAAAGGTTCAGCAGATCACTAGGATGGGAAGAGGTAATCATTCTCGGGGGGGGGGGGGGGGGGGGGGGGTTTGCACACATTCTTAGGAGGCAATAGCAATCAATGTCAGACCAAGTATAAGTCAGGGAAAGAAGCAATGTTCTTAATTTAATTTTCTTAAATAATAAGACTCAAAACTTACCAGTTGCACTCTCAGCACAGATACTATGTGTCCAAGATACATGGACATAATTTGGGTTCTCATCTTTTCTGACAGTTTTCCCTTAAGTTATTCTTTTAACAGGATGAGTTTAATTCTGCATAGTGACTCCATAGGCAAATTCCAATAACATGATTTGTATAAGTTACCCAGCAATTATAGATGCCGAATTTTAGTGTGGTGATAATTTGGCGTTAATAAGTGATGTTGAATTCCAATGGGGAAAAATAAAATAGATTTATTTATAGTTATGAAAATAATTCTGCTCAAAAAGCATATGACCCAGTCTGAGAAGGTAATGAGGTCTGAATCATTTCAACATAAGCTTAAGAATGTTTGCTTTAAATGGAAGTGACTAAGGTTGTTTTTTTCTCCCTTTCTTTCCTATTTTCCTCAAATAGATCTTCAAAGCCAGATACATACCACCATACTCAGCCAGCGTAAGAGTTTTTGAGTGAAGAAATATCTTTAACAGAAACAGGGTGTACCAAGAATTTTTTGATCGTGTCCTTTCTTAAAAGGATCTCTAGTTTTTTCCGTACCTAACAATTTGGGATAAATCTGAAATAGTCATTTAACGTTTTTCAAACCCGCTTTTTGTGGACAGTTTCATTCACTCATAGCTAAAGACCCAATAAATCAGCCAGTGTTTATTGACTGCCTGCTGTGTGCTCAGCTCTAGGCTCTGTTTTCTGTGAAATTAGAAAGAATACTTTCCTGGCCTTGAAGGGAATGTAATCCAATTAGGAAACAATTTGCACACAGAAATGATAGCCACCTTAACTAGACCCAAATAGAATCAAACTTTCCAGAGTGTAGAAAAGGCCTTAGGTATGGTAAAAAGAGGGGGAAAAAGGGGGAGGGAGAAGAAGAAAGAAAGAAAATAATCAAGAAAAAAATTCATTCATTTTGAGGGAACCCCAGAAACAACAAGCAGAGTTCAGTAGGTGAAGAGTGTTGCAAAGTCAAAGAGGTCAAAGGGCAGGGGTGACCTCCATCAGCATGCCTGATAGCAGAAGGCGCTCCATGCCCCAGCAAGGGCATTTCAGCCATTCATATAGCTCCACTGGCCATGTTTTTACACTGTGTTCTCAGCCTCTTCTCTCATTGCTACAAGCCCAAAACTTATCCTCTCCCGGTCTACCTCAGATGCTGCCTCCTTCTTCATGATTACTGATGGATTTAGCTGTTTTCTTTCATGACTCTTAGCCTTTACGTCTCATTTGCAGGACTGTATTTTATTTTTTATCAGAGCTCTTGATGTCTGGGCTTTAGGTTCTCACTTTTCTCCAAAGGCATCCTGGCCAAAAGGACCAAATATGATTCTTATTTATCTCTTCGATAGAGCCTAATAAGGACTACACATTCAAGGATTACTTATTGAATGAAGGGATATTATAGCAACTAATCAGTGGTATGTGGAATAAACTCTAAATTACATATTTTCCTTTATACCCACTTAATCGATTCTCAACAAAGCAAATAAAGTAGCACTCCAGGTCTTTGAGCAGAAAAAAAAATCTGCATGAAGATTACATATAAGAAATAATACAACATCGTCCTGGGTGTTAGTAAAGAGGTTTTTGGCCCCAATGGTGAAGTGACAGGGGCAGGAGCAGGCTATTGGCAGTGGTGATGGAGGACAGTATAGAACCATGTCTGGATAGATAAAGGACATGAAATGGTAGACAATGAATTAGTCATGTTTCTAATTTTTAAGTTCTCTAAAAGTTTGGATAATGTCTTGTGTGTCATTGTAGATGCCACAATATTGTGAACTGTGATTTTCAAGTTAAAGAGGATCACTGGAAAGATGATTGCTAAATTACAATCCTAATCTAGGCATTCCCTAGCTGTGTGATGTTGAACAAGTTACTTAACATCTCTGATCCTCAATTTCTTCAACCATACAATGTAGATAGTAATGTTGAGCTCTATTGATTATTCTGAAGAACCAAGAGAAAGTATAAAAATATGCCTACTTCAGTGCCTGAACATATAAATCAACTTTTTAAGGTAATTATCAATGAACTAGAGGCTCAGTGCACAAAATCGCATGCCAGGGGCGAGGCGGGGGGGAAACCCCCAGACCCACCCTGCTCAAGCTGCGGGACCCCAGACCCATCCTGTGGGAGCCGCTGGCCCCTCCTCCGCCATGCCAGCCCTGCACCAGCCCCGCATGAGCCCCGCCTCCCTGTGCAAGCCATGAGTCCTGGCCCGCGAGAGGTGCTCCATGCACCTCCTGGTGACTGGTTGTTTGGTCATTCTGCCATTACGGTGTTACGACCCCAGGCTTTTTATGATATAGATGTTTGCTGAATTTAAGAACAAATGCATTAGGGTGGAGGTGGAAGGGAAAGAGCAAAGAAATGACAGAGAAGAAGTTAACAGGCCATTGGAAGAGGGCAAGAATAGTTCAGGGTCAAGAAAATCAATGTAAACTTTCAGTGTCCTCTGAGGCTTTAAATCATGTCAAAGACCATGCCAAAGACGTGAGCCTCTTCAGAAAAAGAAGCTAGAACCAACATAGTTCATTGTTGTGAACACATAAAGCATAAGACAAGTTGAATTGGGTAATAGTTCAATAAGAACAATTCTTACTATGCTGTGTAGTTATTAGGTAAACATAGTTTATAGTTAGGGTAAATGACTATAATCACCATTTACGTAGCATGAGTATTGGGCAGAGTTAATTATGGGGAAAAAATAATGAACAAGGCAGAGGCCTTAGGCTATAGCAGCCACCTGAATAGCAAGTGCATGGGGTAAACATAGCCATTGACATGACACACAGTTCACTATAGTACACGACTCTTGCTCTTTTGCACCCTCTCTCCTTTTTTTTTTTTTTTTTTTTTTGTGTGTGTGTGTGTGTGTGTGTTCTGTTGTTATTGTTTTAGAACTCCCAAATCTTAAAAATGAAAAATGAAGGGTTAAAGCTTATGGTATAAAAGCTTTTAGATGTCCTCAGGATATAGAAAACAATATTTTATACCCCTAATATGTCAAAGACACTTTTGGTAAATTGATGTAATTATAACCCAGAATACCTATTAACTGAGTATCTGTATTGTATGCTACCCTCCTTATAACTAAGCAGTTTATACTGAGGACAAATGCATGACTTTCAAGCCAGCCCTCACCCTAGTAGGTGTCTGTGCTCTCATTACAAAGCCTGAGCAGTTTAGACCAGAGAAGCTTCCTGCAGGGCACCATGGGCAGACGTTGATGGAAGGTAGCAGAATGTGCCATCCCAAAGTATGCCTCTTTGTCATGAAATAGGAATTTTGGGGGAATATAGGCAGGTTTAGGGAACTTTTAGAATTGGGGTCCATGGAAAAAACACAGGGCTATAGACTGGGACAGTGGTTGGCAAACTGCAGCTCGCGAGCCACATGCAGCTCTTTGGCCCCTTGAGTGTGGCTCTTCTACAAAATACCACATGCGGACACACACGTACAGTGTGAAGTTGACTTAAAACTTTAAATAAAGTTTATTAAGTTAATTTTAGGGAACGTTGTGGAGTGAAAGAAGATGTAGTGTCGAGGATTGAGAAAGGTATGTTGAGGTGGTTTGGACATATAGAGAGGATGAACGAAAGGAGATAGACGAAACAAATATACAAGACGAGTGTGGATGGGAGAGTTGGAGGGGGTCGACCTCAGCGAACGTACCTCAATCAGATTGAGGACGTTTTTAGCAAAGGCCAGCTTAGGAGTACCCTAATTAAGTTAATAACAATGTACCTACCTATATAGTTTAAGTTTAAAAAATTTGGCTCTCAAAAGAAATTTCAATCGTTGTACTGTTGATATTTGGCTCCATTGACTAAAGAGTTTGCCGACCACTGGACTGGGAGAAGTTACATTTCCATTAGACAGGGGAAACTGGGAGAAGTTACATTTCGATAACACAAGGGAGCAGTAACAGTTACATTTACATAAGACCAGGGAACTGGGAGTAGCCAAAAGGTCTATATTTACAAAATAAAGAAGGAAGAAAGCCCAGAGGGAATAGGAGGACAATGAGGGAGGAGAGCCTCACCAATTCTAAAGGGACTATTGACCAATCAGAAGGGATATCAGGACACAGGAACCTGCAGCCTTTATAAACCATGACAGCAGGAAGTCAGTGGGACTCTTTCCCCCTCCCCACGTGGGAGTCTGTGCTGTGAGATTCTTTCCCCTTCCCCACGTGGGAATCTGTACATGATCTTCAATAAATTTACACCTTTGCTATACCATCATCAGTCCATGGATTCATTCTTCGACTCCTATGGACAAAGAATCCAGGAAACACCACGTGTTCCAGTCCAAAAATCACGTATCAAATATAAGGATTATTTGAGCTTATTATTTTTGAGAGAAATCAGATACAGGAGAAACTAAAAATAAAGTAAACTTTCCCCCTTTTGTGTGAGAAATCTCCATTCATACGGGTGTCTCCAACTTTGTACCAGGAAGAGAAGGATTATTAAATCACAAGAAATTCTAATCTCAGTCGGGAAGGTGCCTAAATTAAATCAGCTTAACAACCTTCCCTTCCCTTCGTATGATTTTCCTGAAATCTCCCATTACTGGCTTTCCCTGCCACACACACACACACACACACACACACACACACACACATTTTTTTACCCTTTAGCTGAAGATGGTATCTAAGGTGGTGGCTTGGGCCATTTGGGGAGAATTTTCCTCAGTTTTTCTGGGTATCTTCCATGTATACATGTTATTAAACTTCTATTATTTGTCTATTGCTAATCTGTCTTTTATTGCAAGGAAGTCTCAGCAACAGAACCTAGAAGGGTAGAGGTAAAATTATTTCCCCCACCCATGTTACCAATTATGCTCAGTACCTTTATACTGGACCTTCAGTCAGTCTCAGAATTCACCTCAACACCTTGTGCTCTAGCCAGTCAAACTACAAATTAGATTGGAAATAACCTCTAAATGAAAGCCTGTTTGTCATCCTTGGTTCAGATATTTATCTCCCTCAAGGCTGGCCTCTGGAACACATGCTTTCTAAAATTTATATCTGGTTCTATACCCCTGTAGAATTCTCAGTCCCACTAATCTAATTAGAAGAACAAGGTCACAATTATGTAAGAAGGAAACTCTTGATATTGAATCTTTAAGGTAAATGAAGATTAAGGTAATTTATGTCTATGGTTGCATATCTTTATCTAGGTATCCTTTAGATCCTTCTAGCTGTGCATGTGTTTGTGTGTGCTTATAGAATTACTTTATATTTAATTTTACCCATGTTCAAAATTTCTTAAATTCATAATCGCTTTTTTATAGTTTTGTTCTAATTATTGGGTGTTTCTCAACGGACTCATAATTCAGTCTGAAGTCTCCTAGTTATTCCTCTTGGCATTATAATTAGTCTGAAATATCATGGTACCCAAACACTTTTTAAACCCTCGCACTTTTGAATGGTGGTGCTCAGATTGTTTTTCAGAAAAGCCAGACTTTTTTCAGCATATTGGACTTATTTCCAATAACTCAAGAAAAATAATGTTTAAAAATGAAGTCTCCCAGAATTTAAAACTAGCTTATGATCATTCTTCCACCCCTATATATTTTGAAAGTTTTTTCCTTTGTTCTTAATTCTTTCTTTCCTCCACTGTCATCTCTCAAAGATTTCTGACCCTTATTTTACACAAAAGACCTCCATGTTGTAGCTGTTACACATTCTTTTTTGATACTACTTTATGCCCCCCCCCCCAAAAAAAAAAAACCACTATGAAGAACTAGTCTCTTTATATTTCTTCCCATTTTGGTCAATATTTCCCCCAAATTAAAGTTTAAGCAAAGAAGCTGTACTATGTTTCTTTCATATTTCTCTTGTGGCACCAAAATAAATAGAATAGAAGGTCTAACTTTGGTAATCATTTGATTTTATAGAAACACTCACAGCTCTATATTGAAGGGCCTTTGGTAATTAAACTCACCTAAATCATAGTGCAAAATTAGATTGTATTTCGAGTAATTTTACAGTTTGTTATTTTGTATTGCATACATGTATTAAATGGCATTAAAGAGTGGTATGAACAAATATTCTGGGGTGAGAAGGAACCCACATTTCAGGAGTTAATGGACAGATTAGCCAGCCTGGAGCAGGGCGCTTAAAGCATTTTAAGGAGGAGTAATGGTAGGTATAAAGTCTAAAATCAGCCCATTACCATAGGGTATGACAACTTCAAAAAGGCGCACACTCCTAACTGTTACCTGGGTGTCATTACAACATTTAATTTGCATTAGGGAGGGGGGATTTGCTAAGATTTCTCCAATTTATCTTAAAATTAAACACTCTGGAGACCATTTTTTAACAACTCTTTTGGGTCATTCCGAAACACGTCTGTTATGGAAATTAATACTCTTTGATTCTGAGCCAAAAGCATGGTTTTCAGATGTTACAATTACCTGTTCAGCTTCCCGGGGCAATTATTGGAGAGGAGTGAATGCTTTGGCTACAATTGCCTCTGTGGGAGACACAGTAATTGCCATTCATCAGGGCAGCAACCTGCTGAGGGCATCAATTCATAAACTCTGAGCCATCAATAAACTGGAACCTGGGCCCCTGGTGCCAACATTCTTTACACAATGAAATATTATTACTGGCAATTAGGTAAACAATGAGCCAACCCGGAAATGGAAAAGAGGTTGCCTGTGACTACCTCAAGCAAGTCATCCACAGATGTCTTGATTCTTTTCCTGCAAAAGAAACACCTTGGCATCACTCTTCTTATATTAACAGGATCCAAACTATCACAAAAAGCTTCACATTTAAAAAAAATCAAGTAAGAGGCAAAGGTTAACAAATGAGTGTTTGTTTTAATCCGGAAATGTGGTGCGGAGAAGTAGACATCGATATCATGTGCAGGTAACTGGTGTAGGGTAGAGGTGGGAAGGAAGTGGAACCCTGTAACTATCCAAGGAAGCTAACTCCACCTTGACAGTGTTGGGGCAAACGATTTCATATTGTTCAGGCAATCCATGTTAATGAAAGCTGATTATTTGTGAAGTGCTTAAGAGTTTCAAAGGATTGGACCTTACCTCAGGAAATTCGATCACCGCAATACATTCTCGAGGTACATAGGGTGGGCATTATTGCTTCTGTGTTATTGTTGTGGTCGTTTTCAATGAATGGAGAGGATGGAAGGTTAGAGATGCTAAGTAATTGCTCAGATCACGGAGGTCACTTCCGGACCAGAGTGCTTTTCTCACTCTGCCCTGATGTTGTCCATCTTGTTCAGATTTTCCCATCGAAGGTTCTCAGACCAGTCTAGAAGCACATTTCCTGCTTACCCCAAACCTACCACTAAGCATAGTAGGGAAAGGGAGCAGCCAGGGTGAGTGGTGGGAAGTTGTGGGGAAGCCCTGCTTCTCATGCTAAAGTTAGAAGACCAAGAGGTGAAACTCAAGCCACCGCCAGCAGCTTCAGACAAACAGAGACAGGGCTGTGAAAGTTATTTGAACTGACAAACACGATGGTCACGTTGAAATGCAATCAGAAAGTTGACGTGTGATGAATGTTTGGGATGTTTTATGAAGTGAAAAAGAAACTCCTGAACCAGATAATTTCAGTCATTTTTCTTCCTAAGTTGGAATCGATGAGTCCCTCATCTCCACGCCTGTTGTTTTTACCCAAATAAATAATGCCTCTGAAAGCTGTTTGATGGGATAAGAGAGTGCTGCTAAAACAGGAAAAATCTGTGAGAGCAGAAGTGGTGGGAGGTCAGAAATTTTTAAAAGGCACCTTTAGAAAAATGGTGTGGTTTGGGGTATGTTCCTAAGGTAATGCAGTGCGCCCTTGGTCAGGAAATTATTTTCACTGATAAATCATATTTTATTTTATATGACTCTTAAGTTTATTAAATTCATTCTATATATCAAGCAAGTTTAAGTTCAATAAAATATATTTCTGAAAACTAAGCAGGAAATGGCAATCTAGTGGTTAAAGCACAGGATGGAGAGCCAGAAGTTCTTTATTCTATTTTCACCACCACCACCAAGAGCTCTGGACTCAATGTGATCTGGGAAGGACAGCAAATGACTTTCCTTTTTTCCTTCACATCTAAAAAACAAACAAAAACAAAAACAAGAACAAGACAGACTTTTTACCCATTTCAAAGCACTTACCTTATTTATTTTTGCTGGCTTCTCTTATTCTTCCTTCTCTATTTTCCTTTGAAAAAGAAAACTTTTGGAGGACCATGGCAGGGTGTAAGGTAAATATTATTTGCAGGTCTTTTAAGATCAATTTACATTTAAAGGAAAATGTCAAAGATAGGACAAACCCTAATGCGAAGTTCATAATAATTATATTTGACCTTCGCTCAGAATAGGAACAAAGGTTAAGTAAAGGGATCTCAAAAGCAAAGTGCACATAAAATATTGTAAAAAATTTCCTCTTACATCTTCAAGGCTTCCAAGATTGCCCTGGCTGCTAGCTGTGGGATTAATACCTATCCTCAGGAGAAGAAATACATATTAGAAAGTAACTATTAAATAAAATACTCCTCCGGCTCAAGAAGATTCTGGTGTAGTTCATGTATATGATTAAGCAAGTAAAACAATCATGGCAGATTATTTTAGATTTTAAAAAGCCATCTTGGAATTAGTGACCATGTTCACAAGAAGATGTGATTTACTTTGTTACTGTTTTCCTAGGAGTTCAAATGCTTCATTATTGTCTCCCTCGGTAGGTTATAAACTTTTGAGAGCAAGGCTTACTTGTTCTATTTCTTATAGATCTCCCATAACTGCTGGCAACATTGATTGACAGCCTGAAGTACTTGACTCTTGGCTAGATGATTTTTTCCTTCCTGGAAATATGAAATTCTCCCTTTGTTTCTTAAAAAAAAGACATCACAGACATAAGTTGATATAGATTAAAATTATAAACAATTTAGGACATCAAATATTTTTACTTATTTATATTTTATATTGTATATATTTTGTACTTTATATGTATTTATATGTTATATTTTTATATTTTATAATATTTATTCAATAAAATTCACAATAGCCTCTAGGTTCTTTTGCTGATCTAATAATTAAATTAACATAAGACAGATTAATAGGAGAAAGAATGCACAAACCAAGAAAAGGTCTTTTATAAGTGTTTATTTGAGCCAAACTGATGACAATTGCCAAGAAGCAAAATCTCAACAGATTGAAACATTGCTCCAGAGAATGTCAGTTTTGCAGCTTATTTTATACATTAGAGTCAAAGGAGGAGACATAAGGGAGCTGGGTTACATGAAATTAATTGGTGGTAGATTAGGAGGCAGGAAAAAGCAAAGCAGGGAAATCTCTGAGATTAGATAGAAAGTAAAATGGAGACACATGCTTCTTTTCCATTGGTGATTACAGGATAGTTAGTATTTACAGCACATAGAGATGGCATATGGACAATATAACAATATGGTTTCCTGCTCTGGTGTCAGTGGTTGTCCCTTTGAGGAGTGTGGAAAAGATTACTCACAACATTTCAAAGGCACGTTATCTCAGATGCACAAAGACAATGGACAATTTCAAAGTTAAAGACTGACCTTTGTCAAGGAAGCTACAGGCCTAGGATGTGACTACACACCATGACCGGCTTTTAGTTAGGAATTTTTAAGTTCAAGTAGTCACTTTGGTCTCTGGGTTTGTAAAACTCACCGTGAGGGCCTACCTATATACTAAAGGTAGTACAACAATCTTTTATAAAGCAGATTTGAAGGTTAAAAGACAAAAGTAGTAAAATTAACTAAAATTACAGTAATTATTTAAGAAATTCAGAAAGTAAAAAGTGTCATAAAAATATACAACTTGGGTGGGCAGTAAAACTGTAAAGCTTTAAAATGTGTTCAAATTTATGTGGCTATCAACTTAAAATGGACTGATATATATATTTATATGTGAACCTCACAGCAACCACAAAGGGGAAAAATATAGTATATACACAAAATAAAATGAGAAAGAAATCTAATCGTAACACAAGAAGAGTGTAATAAACCCACAATGGAATGGAGAATGACATGAGTAAAATAATTTTATTATTGTTTAAGCTAATTTAAGTTTGGGTTTAAGTTATAGAGATAAAAGTGTACTAAGACAGTACTCAAAGAAAAGGAGGGTAAAGGGATGAAACAAGATTTTAAGAAATCTCATAGACACAGACAACAGTATGGTGATTACCAGAAGGAAAGGGGGTATAGGGAGGTAGAAAAGGGTAAAAGGGAATAAATAGTGATGGAAGGAGACTTGGCTTGGGGTGGGGAACACACAATACAGTATGCAAATGATGTATTATACAATTGTGCACCTGAAACCTATATAATTTTATTAGCCTATGTCACCCCAATAAATTCAATACATTTTTTAAAGAAGTAACAGAGACAAACTTTATTCAAATTCAAATTTTTCTTGGAGTCATTCATGATTGTTAGATTTCCCAAGTTATTCAAACATAGGAGTTAAGGTTAATGGCCATAATTACACATCACAGAGGTAAAAAAAAAATATGTATAACTCCAAAGATAGTTGGAAACAAGGGTCCTAAGTTCCTCTAGTGGTGGTTCTATATTTACCTGCTTCTGTGCTGTTGTTGTTGCTAGTGCTAAAGCTTTGGGTTTTCTCTGCAATCGTTGAGGTTTACTAAGCTTTACTTTCTGAGTCAAGTAATTTGTTGTCTAGTGAACTCAGAGTGTGGTTTCTTTGCATCACCAAGAGTTGAAACAACCTGTCACTCAATTCTATTTCTACATGGCCACCTAAGAACAAAGAGACAATTGTCTAAGCTCTCATACAATACTAACAATCACTCAGGTGACCATCTTAGCTCACCCTTGAGGGTTTTCCCTTGCCTCATCATTTGACTCATCCAGTTAATGGATAACACCTTTGTGCTTTGACAATTCTAAACTAAGTATAATCTTTCTATTTCCTTCACAGATGGCCAATTGCTGTTGATTATTAACATGTACAAGCTTAATTTTTCTTTTTGTCTCCTATTTTCTTAAGGAGTATTTCAATAACTTTATTGAAAAAAAAAAGACAGCAGCTAGAGCAGTCAGGAATTAGGTTTCCTGGGTTTGAAACTTGTTCTAACAAGCTTTTGCGCAAGTTGCAGCCTCTTTGGATATTAATTTCCTCATTTGTGAAATGAGGAGTAAGGAGAATGTATCTCATAGAATTGTGGGGAGGACACCATGAGTAAATATTGGTAAGGTACTTAAAATGATATCTCACACACCATAAATATTTAGCTACTTGTTCACTTATTCATTCATTCAACAAATAATTCATTGAGATCCTAATGTGGGCAAGGTACTGTCCTGGGGCTTAGGAGAGTGTAAATATGAAAAGGCATAGCCTCTCTCTGCCTTTAAGATGTTAACTGTCTGGTATGGGAGTTAAGGCACAAATCAAAATAACAATGTCACATGGTATTTTAAAAAACCACTTAGGTATATTCTATATAAAGAGGAGAGAGACAGAGGTGGGCCAATGCTAGTATTGCTTATGTGCATGTAATTTATGTAGGCAGTGATTTAGTGTTTTTCTGTTACTATGAAGATTCCTTTGTCAAATCTTGCTTTCCTTCCTGTTGCCTGTTTCTTATTAACCCACACAGCAAAGTAGCACCGCATATTATAGAAGCAAGCAAGGATGCTAAAGAAAGTATCAAAACATAGAAAACATATTGTGGCCTTCTCCCTATTCACTAGCTGAGTAGAACTGACCATACCTTCCTTTGTGACTCACCGTGGCCTATAAATACTTTACTAACTCTGAAAGATCAAAGAGCATAGTCTATTGAGTCTTGACTCTCTAGTGTCCAATAAAATGTCCCTGATTGCAGATACCTGGCCAATTAGAATATCACTTTCTCCAAGTCACAGTGATTGGTTCAGAAAAGGGAAAATAACCCAAACAAGAGTCAGAAATTCTCCGCCAGAACAATTGTTGAAAGACTCATTCTGTCCACTCATTTTGCCAAGCTATTGGAATATGAGTAGAGTTGCCAACAACCATCTTGCTGCCACCTGGAGAAAGTCTGAGAAGGAAGCAGAACAGAGGCAAAAGAGCTAGAGAGGTAAAGAGAGAGGGAGAACATTGGCAATATTGGAACGCTGAATTTAGCTGGTCTTGGCCCTCGACTTAGCCTTCCAAGTTAGTGAGAAAATGCATTCCTGATTGCTTAGAACCATTTTGATTAAGATGTTGTTTGCTCACACCCAGGACCTAGAGTACATGTTATTGCTACCATTCACAGGTTTTTTTTTGGAAGTATATCTTTCTAAAACATAGTTGTAGTATAGTTATGGAGGTGAAATAATCATCAACATTTCCATCCCAATCCCCACGACATTTCTCAATATTGTCATTTACACATAACATATGAGTTTACAGAAAACTTCCTCTGTCACATTGAATTCTAATTACAATCTAACCATCAAGAAGGTAAGCCTTATTATTAATACTAGGGGCCCAGTGCACAAAAATTTGTGCACTCAGGAGGGGAGGGGGGTCCCCCAGCACGGCCTGTGCCCTCTCGCAGTCTGGGACCCCTCGGGAGATAACGACCTGCTGGCTTAGGCCTGCTCCCGGGTGGCAGAGGGCAGGCCCAATCCCTAGGTGCAGTCCCTGGTGGGGCTCAGAGCAGGGCTGATTGGGGAGTTGGGGCGCCGCCCCGTCATGCACAGAGCAGGGC
>NW_005372121.1:1938172-1946455 GCF_000412655.1 Myotis brandtii
CCGGCTGGCGGGTGACTAAAGCTCCCAACTGCTCCTTTTTTTCTTTTTTTTTTTTTTTATTCTGGGCCAGCTTTAGCTCTGAGGCCTCGGCTGCTGAAAGCCGGTTTCTGGCCTTTGTTTTTCCTTCTGTATTTGATACAATGTTGCGGTCCGGCTGGCTGAACCTGGCTGACTGAAAGCCGGTTTCTGGGGTTTTGTTTAGCTTCTTATTTGCAACATAGTACATAGTTGCTTAGAGTTGCAGCTGAGAGGCCGGCAAGTCAGGCGGGGAATGTTGGAGTCCGCCGTCACTGGAGCAAGCAAGCCTCCCTGTTCGCTTCAGTGCATGGCTGCCGGCCGCCATCTTGGCTGACAGTTAATTTGCACAAGGATATGCTGATTAGCCAATGGGAAGGGTAGCGGAGTGACACCAATTTGCATGTTTCTCTTTTATTAGTGTAGATATCACCCTGATATCAAAACAAAGGAAACATAAGAAAATTAGAAGTCATTAAGCCTCAAGAGCATCCTAACAAAATTTTAGCAAATGAAATCCCCCAGTGATATATATGAAATACTAGAGGCCTGGTGCATGACATTCATGCATTGAGGGCGTCCATCAGCTCAGCCTGTGCCCTCTCGCAGTCAGTGGACATCCCCTGAGGGGTCCATAGAGCTGCCATGGAGGTGGGAGAGGCTCCCGCCACTGTGGCTGCACTCGCCAGCCGTGAGTCCAGCTTCTGGCTGAGTGGTGCACCCCTGTGGGAGCGCACTGACCACCAGGGGGAGCTCCTGCGTTGAGTGTCTGCCCCCTGGTGGTCCGTGGGTGTCATAGCGACTGGTCGTTTGGCCATTTGGTTGATTTGCATATTAGGGTTTTTATTATATTGGATAGTACATTATGACCATCAGTTTTTAACCAAAAAATGCAAGGTTGGAAAATCTTTTAAATCAATCAAAGGGATTCATTCTACTTAGAGACTATGAAAAAACAACATATGATCAAATCAATTAGTGCAGAAATATCTTTGATAAAATATTTTTATGTTTGATAAAATTCAAATGTTACCATGATAAAAACTCTCAGTAGATTGGTAATAGAAAAAAACTTTCTCAACCTGATCAAAGGAATCAACAAAAAACCTATAGCTATCATCATATAAATATGGAAAACAGGCAAGTATTTCCCTCTGTTCCTTTTATTCAATATTCAATATCATATTGTAGATTCTTGCCAGCACAGCAAGGCAATAAAAGACAAAAAGAGGTATACAGTTTGGAAAGGCAGATGTACATATTCTAGAAATAAAATCTTAGGACTTTACACAAATGTATTAAAACTAAAAAGTTAGTTTAACAAGATTGCAGAAATCAAGGTCAATAAACAAAAACATATCACTTTTCTATGTATTCACAATGAATATTTAGAATTGAAATTCAAAAATAATGCTATTTACACTACTATCAAATACTATGAAAAGTTAGGTATACAATAGTCAAAATAATTTCTGTACGCTGCAATCTGCTAAATATTTCTGAGAGAAATTTAGGAAGAGCTAAAAAAATGGAGAAATGTACCATGCTTATGCGTCAGAAGACTAAACATTGTTAAGATATCAATTATCACCAAACTAGAGGCCCGGTGCACAAAAATTTGTGCACTCGGGGGGGAGAGGGGGTCCCTCAGCCCGGCCTGTGCCCTCTCACAGTCTGGGACCCCTCGGGAGATAACAACCTGCTGGCTTAGGCCTGCTCCCGGGTGGCAGAGGGCAGGCCCAATCCCTAGGTGCAGCCCCTGGTCGGGCTCAGAGCAGGGCTGATTGGGGAGTTGGGGCGCCGCCCCCTGTCATGCACAGAGCAGGGCGGATCGGGAGGTTGCGATGCCACCCTTAGTCACGCTCAGGGTAGGGCCGATTGGGGGATTGGGGCACCGCCCCCTGTCACACTCAAGGCAGGGTCGATAGGGAGGTTGCGGCGCCACCCCCTGTCACGCACAGAGCAGGGTCGATCAGGGGGTTGGGGAGCTCCCCCCTGTCACGCACAGAGCAGGGCCGATCATGGGGTTGAGGAGCTCCCCCCTGTCACTCACAGAGCAGGGCCGATAGGGGAGTTGGGGCAATGCCCCCTGTCACACACAGATCAGGGCCGATGGGGAGGTTATGATTCTACCCCGTCACACACAGAGCAGGGCCGATCAGGGTGTTGGGGCACCACACCCTGTAACGCTGATCCCGGTGCCAGGAGCCCTCGCGGCTCCGCTGATCCCGGTGCTGGGAGGCCTCGCTGCTCTGCTGATTCCGGTGCTGGGAGGCATATTACCCTTTTACTATATAGGATAGAGGCCTGGGGGCCGGCTGGTTTGCCCTGAAGGGTGTCCTGGATCAGGGTGGGGGTCCCCACTGGGGTGCCTGGCCAGCCTGGATGAGGGGATGATGGCTGTTTGCAGCTGGTCACACACCCTTCAGGGTGGGGGTCCCCACTGGGGTGCCTGGCCAGCCTGGATGAGGGGATGATGGCTGTTTGCAGCTGGTCACACACCCTTCAGGGTGGGGGTCCCCACTGGGGTGCCTGGCCAGCCTGGATGAGGGGATGATGGCTGTTTGCAGCTGGTCACACACCCTTCAGGGTGGGGGTCCCCACTGGGGTGCCTGGCCAGCCTGGATGAGGGGATGATGGCTGTTTGCAGCTGGTCACACACCCTTCAGGGTGGGGGTCCCCACTGGGGTGCCTGGCCAGCCTGGATGAGGGGATGATGGCTGTTTGCAGCTGGTCACACACCCTTCAGGGTGGGGGTCCCCACTGGGGTGCCTGGCCAGCCTGGATGAGGGGATGATGGCTGTTTGCAGCTGGTCACACACCCTTCAGGGTGGGGGTCCCCACTGGGGTGCCTGGCCAGCCTGGATGAAATTTGCATATCGCCCTGATTAGCCAATGGGAAGGGTAGCGGAAGTATGGCTAATTACCATATTTCTCTATTATTAGATAGGATTGAGCTATAGGTACAGCAAAATCCAAATTAAGATTTCATAAGCATATTTTTCTTTGCTAGAAATTTATAAGCTGATTTTAAAATATGTATGAAAAATGAAATGATGTAGAACAACTAAAACAATTGCAAAGTTCCAGGACTTGCTTTATCTGATTTTACGGTTTATTAAAACACTACAGTAATCAAGTACCAGTGCGTGTAGAGACAAATAGAGTCCATAAATGGATATATTTATACGTGGTCAAATTTATTTTTGGCAAAGGTACTAAGGTAACTCAACTGGAAGTAGGATAGTGTTTTAAGCAAATTGTGCTATAAATGTTGAATAGACACATGGGGGGGTGGTGGTGGGAATAAACCTAGACCTTTATTTCACACTATACACAAAAATATTTTCTTAAAATGAATAATAGACTCAAATGTTAAGAGGTGATACTATAAAAATTAATAAGAAAATAAGAGATAAATTATTTGTGACCTTGGGTCAAGAAAATATTTCTTGGATAAAACACAAGAAGCATAAACTATGAAAAAAATAAATAAATCTTATTGAAAAATGAAAAGGCAAGCCACAAAATCAGAGGAAATAGATGCAGCATTTTTAAAACAAATACTCTCTATTCAAAATATATAAAGAATTCTTACAACTCAATAAGAAGACAAAAAAGAAAATTGGAAAAAGTTTTTAATAGAAACATTACCAGAAAAGATTTATAAAAGGCAAAAAGCACACAAAAAGTTGCTTGGAATTATTTGTTTTTAGGGAAATGCAAGTTAAAACCACAGTGAAATATCACACACTAGAATGGCAAAAATTTTAAAGCATGTATCGGGAAGGATGTGGAACAACTAGAACATTCATACATGTATGGGAACACAAAGTACATATTCATAATGAAAAAACAGTTTAGCAGTTTCTTGTAAAGTTAAAATACATTTAGCATATAATCCAACAATCCTACTCTTATATGTTCGCCCAAAAGAAATGAAAACATATGTTCTCGTAAAGGCTTATTCTCAAAAATTCATGCAACCTTATGCATACCAGTAAAATTTGGAAATGACCCAATGTTCATCCCCTGGTGAATGGATAAACACATTGTGGTATATCTACCTAATGGAATACTACACAGAAATTAAAAGGAACAAACACAACAACATGGACAATTCTCAAAAGCAAATTGAAGGAAGCCAGATACATACTCTGTGGTATGATTTATATGAAATTCTGTATAAGGTAAAAATGTGGTGACACAAAGCAGATCAGTGGTATTCAGGCTCTGGGGTGGGGAAGGTGTGAGAACAGAGGGCTGTGTCAAACCTTTGGGAGTGAGGGAAACATTCTATATCAGGATTTTGATGATCGTTACACAACTGTAAACATTTGTCAGTCATCAAATTTGTACATCCAAATTTGGTGAATTTTATTGTATGTAAATTATACCTCAACAAAGCCAATTAAGAAAATATTTAGTTTCTCTTATTTACAGCATGCACACTAATGATTGGAGAAGAAAATATTGGTTATTAAAATAAATTATTTGGCTCATAATTTTTTTTATTACCTTCTTTGTAATGCCTCCTTGCCATGTCTCTATAAATAATTGCCTTCTATACATCTCATATTTTTGTGATTTGGATGTCTCAGAAACGCTTCAAATTCAGTTTATCCAATTTCAGAGCATCATAATTTTCCACTCATACTTCGTTTATTTGTTTGTTTGTTTTCTATCTCTTTACTACATTCCAAGGCCAGAACACTGGCTTCACCCTTCAGTCTAGCATTACCTCAACAATCCACAGTCAACTCAGTCCCGACTTTTCTGCCTTTGAAATCTCTCTGCTTCTCTCCATCTGCACTGCCTCTATTTACTGTAGGTCCCTTGATTTCCCACGTGGAGGATAGCAACAGCCTCCCAGCCAGCCTCTCTATGAGCCCCAGTGATCTAATTCCAAATCTCATCTGTCACTTGCCCTTCCAGAGGCACCGCTCTGCCCACAGGATTATGTTCTAATTGCTTTACATGGGTCTATAAGGCCACTCACCATCTGCCTTTAACTCTACAATTATATCTTTGGCCTCTGCTGCCACAGAGAATTGTCTTCAGTTCTCACAATGTGGCATGTTTCATTTCCCTGTGGGGTGGATGGAAATCTCCTCTCTCTGGAACATTCTCTCCTCAATCAACATACCTCTTTGTCACAACCTCATCAAGTTACCCGTCTCTTACTCATCCTGTAGTTTTTGCCATAGGTATCACTTTCTCTGTGTACCATTTGACTTTTCTTGCGTTTACATAGCACCCACAACCCCTATAATAACATTTTCCAGAGTAAAATTTTTTGGAAATCTTTAAATCCATATTCCCCTCTAGACCTCAAGCTCTGTGAGGGCAAAGAACTTTCCCTCTTCTTCACCAGACTCCCCAGAACCTAACATAAATGCATTTTACATAGGAAACACTCAATAAGGTTTAAACAAATAGGTGATTCTGTTTTCTTCCCTTACTAACAAAAATATCCAGGTTAATCACATCTTTTAAAATTAAATGCTGAGCCAAGTGCTTAGCTTTCAATCACATAGTTCAAATACTGCTGGTGGCAGTCCGCCCTTTTAAGGGTCAATTTAAAAGTATCATTGGTTGCTGTTCTATTATAGCAATATAATTTCTCATTCATTCTTTAATTTAAAAAAAAATACTTGTGGACATATGGTGTTCATAGTGCCTGTGGTGTAGTTGTGTCATGCACTATTTTTTATAAAATATATATTTATTGATTTCAGAGAGGAAGGGAGAGGGAGAGAGACAGAAACATCAATGATGAGAGAGAATCATTGATTGGCTGCCTCCTGCATGCCCCAACTGGAGATCGAGCCTGCAACCCGGGCATAAGACCTGACCGGGTTTTGAACCAGGGACCTCTTGGTTTCTGGGTTGAAGCTCAACTGCTGAGACACACTGGCCGGGCCTGCATGGTCCACTATTGATCAGCACCTCTGTCTGTCCATTGCTTGTTCCTCCTTACACAGTGAGACTGAGGTCTCAGTTTACACGCAGTATGTTTCTTCTCTTTAAAAACGAGTACGAAGTTTTGTACAAAGATTGTTGTGTTTGGGGCAATAGTCCAAATATTGGGAATACATCTCTCCCTGATAAAGTGCATGGCCATTGTTAGCATTGCTAGCATTTGACTAGGTGTTGACAAGGTCAGTTTTCAGGAGTGGTCGGATAGGAATAGTCGAGGTTAGTGATTTATCGGAGTATAATGCAAAAATGACAACTTTCTCTATATTATCACATGGCTTCAGTCCATTATATGGTATCCCTATATCAGTATATGGTTTGTCATAGTTACTGTGCTTAATATTTAGACCTATGTGTATTGTAGAAAGAGTACTCTCTTCTGTTTGAATAAACACTCATTATAATAGCCTTTACCTCTGATTGCAATAATAGTAGATATTTAATACAAAAAAGTATTTAGAGATACACAAATACATAGTTATTTCTTAAAAATGAATGGGATTAGGTGAGGTAAAAGGTAATTTCACATCATTGTTTTTTTGTTTTTACTTTTTGAATAGTATGTGTTTATCATTTGTCATAATTAAAAATAAATAAAAAGGAAATGTTAAAGTTTGAGAAATGTGACAAAAAATAAATTCTACATGCTATTGTTAATATTTGTGTATTTACTTCTGGTAATCTTTCTATTTTTATAAATGTGTAAATATATATATATTTTATTTAAACTTTGGTTATACTCTACTTGTTCAACTCACTTTCTCATGATTACATTAAATTCATTCACTAACCACAATTTATTTAACTATACTTCTATTGCTGAATATTATTATGACAGCATAAACAATGTTACAAAGAACAAAAATGAACATAAATCTTTTTAATATCTCAAAATGTTTTCTTAGAGTACATTCCTACAAGTGAACTTGCTGGCTCAAATGTGTGAATATTTTTTAAGGCTTTTGTTATATCCATATTGCCCTCTAAAAAGCTGTGTTATCTGACATTTCTAAAATTAATTTGTGACTGTCCAAAATTCCCACCACTGTTGCCAAGACTGAATATTATCATTTTTCATCTTTGCCAATGTTACATCTGAGAAATAATTTGTATTAATATTTTAATATGCATTTCTTTGATTCTTTGTGATATAGACATTTTTTACATTGTTTATAAATTGTATGATGAGTTGCCTATGATTTTCTTTTGTCAGTTTCCCTTTTATTAATGAACCTTATTAATTTATAAAATTCTTCATAAATAAAAATGGTTGCTTTTTATTTTTGTTTGTTTAATTATGCTTACCATTATTTTATTTATAATATTTTACTAGAGCAGTATTTCATTTTCATGTACATTTTCAATTATACTTTATTACTTATTTTATGACTGTAAAAACTGTCCTTTTTAACAGTTTTATCCATCTGCAGTTTTTTAATTGTGAGGTAGACATAAAGCTTTATATTTTCCAGTTAATCAACAAATTATGCTATCCCACTTCCCACTGGTTTAACCATTCTTTCCCACTAACTAAAATAAGTTCTTTATCATATTAGTAAACATGTTCTTTCTGGTCATCCCAAGTTACTAATTCATTCTCCTTACTTGACTTGTAAAATGCAAACCAATACATCATGTTCATTCAAATAAGGCATAAGTTTCAAGTTTGCATCATATAATATTTTCTGACCAGCAACAGTTGGATTGAGTAAAGTGATGAATATGTCTTGAGTCACTTTTTCAGTTTCCTATTCCCTTCCATTAATTCATTTGTTCTTACACTAGTACCATGCCAGTCATTATTGTAGATTTAATAACATGATATCTAATTTTGAAAGCTCACTTCTCTGTTCATTCTTTCATAACTTTTTTTCTTATTTCATTTATTTATATTTCTATGGGGGCTTTAAAATCCATTTTGTTGAAATTGCTTTAAATTTGTACTTTTATTTGGGGAGATTGACATCTTTATAATATTTGCAAACAGGAGCATGGCATATGTCTATACATAATCAAACCTAACTGTATGTTTCTCAATAAAAGTTTCCATTTATGTAGATGCTCTCAATATGTCAAGAGTTTATTATTAGGTATAATTTTATGTCTGTTTTAAAATACATTTTCTTTTCCCATTTTTTTATTTTAAGTGGATTATTATTAGTACTAGTAGCCCAGTGCACAAAATTCGTGCACATTAAAAGGGAATTAATTAGCAGAAATATTTTAATATTGCTATTTGCCCTTTCTCTAGAAAGAATAGAAGTGTGAGAGATGAAAGGAAATTAGTAA
>NW_005372121.1:1947967-1962499 GCF_000412655.1 Myotis brandtii
GAGAAGTAAATTTGCAGCAATTCCTGTAGACGCTGTGGGTAAAATAGTACCACCACGACCTCTAATATAATTTATTAAAACTTTATAAAGATATGTCTCCATGCTCCGAGGGCCAGTTCCTGCCTCAAACCTCGCCCTCCCAGGAAACAGCAAGGAGAGGGCGCTGCCCTTGGCAAGGCGACCCAGGACTCAGTGCGTCCATGCTCCGAAAGCTGGTTCCTGCCTGAAACCTTGCCCTTACCGGAAACAGCTTGGGGAGGGTGCAGCCCTTTCCAAGACGACCCCTGCAGGATTGACTTCCTTCTGGTTGGTCGAGCCTCAGTCGTGACGAGTTACACCCAGGGTTTTTATATAAATAGATTGTCCCAGCAAGGCTATCTCAGAAACCTTAAAATACATTAGAATCCCTTGTCATATGAAGGGGTCACCAACTCATTTGCATCAGGAAGAGATGTTCACCACAAAGTGAATAGATAGCAGACATACAATGTGGTGAACTTGGGGGTGTGGTCCAGTCTTAGGAGGATGGCTGCTCATCAGCTCTAGCAAATCTTTCCATTCTGGACTCTGCCCGGGCTTCTGATTTCAGAAGAGAAGACAGAAACCTGGCTTTATGTAAAATGAGCTCAGAGTTTCTAAGGACACGTGAAAAATGATAAGGACACATAAGAAATTAGTAAGAACCTAGTGAAAACAGGGAGCTTTATGCACATTAATTAACTTACTTCAAAAATATTAAATGTCATATTCTGGAGCAAAAAAATGATAAATGCCTTAGTTTGAGCCTCTATAACAGAATACCAAAGACTGGATGGCTTAAAAAATAAACATTTATTTCTCACAGTTCCGTAAAATGGGAAATTTAAGATCATGACACTGGCATATCTGGTGCCTAGTGAGCTTCCCTGGTTGGCAATACTGCATGTGTATTGTCGAACATCAGTGCCACAAAAGTAACACATATGGACTCCACAGGAAGAAGGTAACAGAAGCTCCATGTTAAGTTCTTTTCCTGGACTCTGCCCTATGCCATTCTTCCTTTGTTCAATTTTACTCTGCATCCTTTCTTTATAATAAACCATAACCATGAGTATAATCACTTTCCATGAATTCTGAGACTCTTCTAGGTGGTCTCTTGCAGGGATGTTCCTCTAAACTTTTGCAGTTGGCTTAAACTCTCAAACTGGCTATTTGAATTAAAGTCCTAAATGACTTTACCTTTAATACACACACACACACACACACACACACACACACACACACAAACACACACACATACATACAATATCAAATAGTTTTTCAGTTTTCAGTGATATTGAGAGAAAAGCAATCAAGAAAATATTGGATCTCTACTCAGAACAATTTTTGTAAATGACATAGAGAAAGCAATTCTCTGAAGGTAGAAAGTTTTCCAGACTGAAATATAGAGAACAAGATTTGAACTGATTAGAGTTAGATCAAAATGACAATCATGATTATAAGAACACCTAGTATTCTACATGTCCTAAATAAGTTCAGTTCAAGGTACTAAAAGCACTTATAGCTGAAATGATAGAATTATGTGGTAATCTTGAAAAATCACACAAAACATAAATATCTAGTTTCGATATTGGCAAGATAAAGGGTTTTATAATTGATACATAGGTATATATTTATATGAAAATAAAAAGAGACTAGATTGAGCTTTGATTGTTAGTGGAAAAAAATCCCTTACTGATTCATGGGAAGGACATCAGGCTGTAGCTTAGGTTCACTAATTATAAGCTAATTCAGAATACAAACATCTATTTGAAAGCTATCTGCTTAGTTATCAGAAATAAGATCTGGGGCTGCTCTGAGATGAATCTTATTTAATTCCAAATGACTCAGAAAACTCACTAATGTGTCTTCTGCACATTAATTCAAAAATGATAAACTGAATGCTATTGAGAAGATGAAGTAAAATGAGTAGACATTTTTAACGTAGCTGAAAGGTTTGAGTATAAGACTGTATCCTTCAAATATCTGAATAGTCGTAATATAGAAACACACATACTTCCATCTACATGGCAATGATGGGTGGAACTAATTCCAGTGTGCAATGAGCTCAATGTGGGTAGAACTTTTTAATAATCATGGCTGTCTAAGGGTGGAATGAACAAATATGAATTCTTTGGAGTAGGGTAGGAAAACCTTTGCAGGGAATACTCAATATGGTTTAATATTTCTTAGTTAAGTAAATTTTAAATAAATGATATTTAAAGTGATTTTTAAAACTGAGTCGCCTTTAATCACCATCAAACCTTCAGGTTTCACATCTTTATTTCTTTTTATATTTTTATTGATTTCAGAAAGGAAGGGAGAGGGAGAGAGAGAAACATCAATGATGAGAGAGAATCACTGATCAGTTGCCTCCAGCACGCTCCCTACCGGGGATGGAGCCCACAACCTGGCATGTGCCCTGACCAGGAAATGAACCGTGACCTCCTGGTTCATAGGTCGATGCTCAACTGCTGAGCCACACCTGGCTGGGCTTCACGCCTTTATATTTGTCTTCCTAGCCCAGGATAATTTAGTAATAGCAAATTAGAAGTAGGGAGAAGTGGTTTCCAGAAATGACCTAACATTTATAGAATTCCTAATATGTATTTTGCATATACTACTTAATTTATTCTGTAGAAAAAGTTTACTATGAAGTCAATTTTGTAAGAGGAGGGATAAGTTTAAGTTTTGAAATAATCCACCCAAGATAAAACAGCAAATGAGTTAGTAAGAGTCCACATTCTGTCCAAGTCAGATCTCTCTACTTGTAATGGCCACATTGCTTCTCAAACCATCTCTTCCTAGTGCAGCGGTTCTCAACCTGTGGGTCGCGACCCCTCTGGGGGTCGAATGTCCCTTTCACAGGGTTCGCCTAAGACCATCGGAAAACACATATAGAAGTACATATTGTTTTTGTGATTAATCACTATGCTTTAATTATGTTCAATTTGTAACAATGAAATTGGGGGTCACCACAACATGAGGAACTGTATTAAAGGGTCGCGGCATTAGCAAGGTTGAGAACCACTGTTCTAGTGGCAGGAGATGAGAGCCAACAGCAAGTCAATGAAGGAATGATAGAGCCTCCCTGTAAATCAGATCCAATATCTTACAAAGCATGGCTGCCTGTGACCATTTAGTGTGGGTACAAACCACCTCCTCTATTTCAAAAAGCTCTTTAATGTATCACTGAATTATAAGGGTATAACAACTGAAATTGATTTTAGTTTACAAGCTCCACATCATCAAGAAAATATGAGGGTATGTTGAGTAAGCTATGTGTAAGAAAATCAATGCCATGGCCATTTTTAAGAAAAAAAATTTCATGAATTGTTTCATTGCTTCAAAAAATTGCATTGACTGAGGTTTAAATAAAAATCATCTAATGTATTTTGCAATGGAGTTTAGAAGTGTTCCTGAATCAGCTGTGTACTATACGGATATCTGGTAAAGTCATCGGTATCATTCAATTTCAAGTGACAGAAATTCAAATGGAACCAGCTTAGACAATAAAGAAAACTTATCAGAAGGTTCTTTTCTAACCACAGGAAGGAAAGAGGCCCAGCTAAGCCTCAGAGATAAGTGAACAAAGCAATCGATCTTCCCCAGGAGTCCTTTCTATCTTTTGTCTTTCTATTCTTCTTGGTCTCTCTCATTTCATCTTTCACTGCAGGTGGACTTTCTCTGTGTTAGGAATAAATGGCATTACCTCTTGTGGAATTTATTCCAGAGACTACACCTTTTCTTAGTCCTATTTGAAAATCATAAATAAGAACTCTACCTACTTAGTTTAGCTCAGGTGTCTAACAATGAGACAATCAGCTGTTTCCATGAAAAAGAGTTCGCATAGAATCAAAATGATCCCTGAAGGACCAAGCTAGGAAATTATAAGCCAAGGAGATACCACAATTTATATCTATTACATTTGGCCTCCAGTTGAATTAGGACTTTTTAGGAAAAAATTCTACCAAAACATAAACAAATCTTAAACATAAAATGTTTGGGCACTTGATGGAATAAGCTTCAATTATACAGAAAATATACCTATTTAGGACAGTTCATTATTTAATGATCATATGGGACAATATATATATATTTTTTAGTAAAAGCCTTTTCTTAGTAGCTTCTTAGCATTACTAGAGCATTAAATTGCTAAGCTAATGGCCAAAGCCCTTTCGGGTGTGATTGGGGCTCTACGGAAAAACTGAGTCCTTGATTACACAAATTTCCCTAAAAATTGTTTTGTAAAATATTCTAAGAACTATTTCATCTTCCAGCTCAATTGTTCTAAAACATTAGTTTATGAGTTAAGGTGAAAGTGAGGAACATTATTCTCTTTTACTGAGGCAGAAGCCAAAACTCAGTGAGAGCAATACATGAAAATGTATTATAATGATTAGAAGAGGCTTAAAAATGTATGTTCCAATGACATGGCCATATAGAGACAGTTCTCAACTGGAATACTATTTATGTGAAAATTCAAGGAGCTGCCACTAAGAGAGAGTTTATGCCGAAGGCAAATTGTCAAATCTGAAATGTAAGGCCTAAATGCCGGTCTTGGACAGATTAAAAAACACACACAGCAAATAGACTGCATTGTTGTAGGCGGAAGCTCATTTTCAGGACTACATTGCTCAGCACTAAAGTGGACAGTCTAATCAGTTCCTCTGCAGAAACAGCAACGTTTTTACAAATGAAACAAAATCTACAGAGATGAAGCTGTGACTGGAAAATTTGATCCACATGGTTGTATTTTTAGATCTGTCAAAGATTGACCTCCGTTTGCAGTTTTTATAGCAATAGTTTAATGTAAAATTAACCGATATGTAGCATTTCTATATTGCATGAAGTTGTGCTATATATTACATCTTATCTATTATTTCTAGAAAGGTCAAGTATTCCTTTTATTAGAGCAAATAGTTTTTTTTTCTTTTAAAGCTATTCAAATGGGAGTTAGCTTATTCTGCATACATTTTTATGTAGGATTATGGTTCATTAACCCCAAATCATTATCTGTGATAAGAATGTTTGGTGGATATTTGCAGAGAATGGAATGTACTCTTTTCTTTTACTTTCAAAATATTTAAAGGGTAAAGTGATGGTGAACATATGGGGAAATTCTCACTGCTGGAAACCAAACAGGAGATTTCTTATTTTTTCATCAGCTTGTGGGAAAATCTTGAGTGCGGAAAAATAGTGACTTCTCCATACTTAAAGCAGACACAACTTGGTTGTTTTCACAGGCATATCATTATTATTTCATAGATAAGTGAGTATATAAGTGTGTCAACACATATATACATGTGCGTGGGTAAGTAAAACGGTGACCAGGGTAAAAAGCTCTAGAGAAAAACCATTACCCTATTTTAAACTGTGCTTTTACTAAACCTATTATTGGCAATTCAGTTGACAATCATATTACTGTGTGATATTCAAATGTCAAATGCATATCTCATTTTCAACTAAGACCATTACATCATTTCTTGTCAAATGCACTGAAATATTGCTAGGACTAGCTCTGATTAGATAAGGGACCTCATGCTGGTGTTAGCAAATCCAACCCCAGGGATTGATTCTCAAGCTGAGGGAAACGGCAAAGTTATTATTGATGATGGTGCCAAAGCTAACAGGTTTCACATGTCCTTCATGACCATATGGCTACAGCCCCAACAGCGACACTGCTAAGAACCATTTGTTCAAGTGTCCTAGAATCATTGCTGAAAAAAAAGGTGCAAGATCCATAAATTTTAAATACCCACCAGTATGGAATCTTTTTCAAGTCACGGTGGGTTGCCTAGTCCACTGCACTTACTGGAATCATATGAAAAACAATCCTTTATGTATGTGCAGGAGTTTGTCTCATTAGAGAGACCCTATAACATGTACATTAGAATCCAAGTCTGGGGTTTGAGTCTGGGCTCTGTGCGGTTCTAGTTGTGTGACTTTAGCAATGTTCTTAATTTCTGTAAATGTCATTTTTTCTACACAATTATGATTGTGAAAATTAAATAAAATCACGTGTGACCAATAAATGGTATCTTTTCCTATTGTGTAATTTAGCTTTTTTCTCAATTTAATGAGGTATGTAGGGTATACATGATAGTCTTGAAGAAACAGACCCAGGAGGGAAAGTGGCCTGTCCAAGGTCACATGGATAATAACAGTGGAAGAGAATCAAGCTCAGGCCCCCTGATTTGCAATCCAGTATTTGTAAAGTGTCTGTGGAGGAAAAAAACCCCTGTAAATTAGACTATAATTAAGGTACTGCTATACTTACAGAGGCAAAGTGAAATAGTGAATTGGTCCAATTACATCAATAATTCAAACCCAAAAGTACCAAAACACTTTTATGTAGTATGTCTGAATATTTTAGGCCAAAATATCTGAATAATTGTCCAATTATTCATAACATATTAAATATATGTATAAATCTGGTCTTTTTTTCTTTTTCTTTTGGTGGGGAGGGGGTGGTTGATGGCAGGCTCTGAATCATGTCTCCAAATTTTCCAACTTAAATAAAGAGTATTATTTTTCATTTTCCCCTTCTAATTTGTTTTAAAATCCAGTGACGTTTTTTATTAAACTGAAGTTTGTGGGAAAATGGGAAAATCCTTACTGAAATATGGTACTTCCAACTGTAATTTTGGTCTGAATTAGGCTGCTTACAAGTTCAACTTTATGCAAGAGTGACAAGCCACAGCCTTCTTTGTGGGTGTGTGTTAGGGGTGGAGTGTAGTAGGAAACCCTTTCAGCTTTTATTCTAAATACAGAATTAAATTCTGATCCTGGAGAAAATGTTTTAACCCTGTTAAAAAGGGTTATACTCAAGTCTGTCCAAGACAATTCTGATATCAGGAGTGGGCCAAAATTACAGTTATTTGAAACTAAAAGAAATTCACCTCCTCTTTTTTTTTCTGATCTTTGCAAAGCATATACCTATTTCAAGGTAAAATTAAACTGATTATATTTCCTTAGCTGCAGCCCTGAACTGAACATAATATCAGCATTTAAATGGGAATTAGTCACATTTAGAAAACAAGCAATAAAAGTATTTTAAACTATAGAAATACACATCAATTAGAGTAGATTAGGTATAGTTAAAATCTAGTGTCTGTACAAAAAAAAAATCTGTCAGCCTACCATCATTTGAGTTTGATAATAAATATAGTGCTTAGCAGAATGTGGGAATAACATTACCATGGATTGACAAGTCTATTATGCTTTGAAAAGGTACAATACAGAAAGTGGGAAAATGAGTGTCTGTGTTCACTGTGGAGTCTGCGTTGTAGACTGATCCCTACGAGGAGGAAGGAAGAGATTCAGACTCAATAGGTTATTCTCAGTGTAATGGTGTGAGTGTAGGTCCCTCTGCAAGAACATGCCCACCTTCTCTTGCAGTTGGTAATATGTCTCTGTCTGCTAGTCAACTTCTTGGTCTTTGCTTTAAAATCTGACCAAACGGAAAGACAATGGAAGGTCCCCTCAAGCCAAACAATGGAAGGGTGTCCCAGTGCAGGTAAGATTGCCACTATCCAGGCTTTCATAAGTCCTATCATTGGAATTTTCAACCTGTATTTAATAGTCTCTGCACTCTGCTACTCCATGTATTGGCTTGAGTATGAAAGGGAGGAGGAGGGGCACTGCATTTAACAAAGACATTGATGGGAGAAGTGCCCCACACATAGGAGAACCACAATAGACCTTTATTCACTGGACATGAAAGGAAGTCTAAAAAACAGAAAAGAGAAAATGCTAGAAAAATAACTAGTCATAGGGGTGTGTGTGTGTGTGTGTGTGTGTGTGTGTGTGTTTAAGGGGGGAAATGCCTACTTTCAAACTTCCCTTGCACTATCACAATTTGTGGCCACTATTTTCTCACCTTACTATAGAAAGGCCACATCATGAATTACATAAACTAGAATAAAAAGAAAGAAAAAGTATTTTGCCAAATTGGGATTGCTAAGGTGCTAATTAAAATAATTTATTTAAATAGCAGTCCTTCCTATATTCTTTGGTCCCAAAATCCTATTTCTTAAGGAAATAATTACAAATATGCACAGAGATTTAACTCTAAGTTTATAGAAGAATTTCAACAAAAAATTAAAGTAGGTGAATTACTAGAAATAGAATAATATATGCATATAAATAATGGAATAAGATGAGATAATTAAAATAGCATTATAAACAATTTTAATTTAGTTTGTACATACCTATTCAGTTCTTACTATGGCCCAGATCCTGACCAGGCACTGATTTACAGTGGTATCTGCTTTTGTGGACCTCACAATCTATCAGTAAGACAAAAATGGAAATAATTATTTATTTGTTCTTGAGATGAGTGTGATCATATTTTAACTAGAAAAAAACTGGTTAAAGGACATTGTGCTTCTGATTTTTTAAATATGTATATGTATGTGTATGTATATGTATATGTATACACATAGTCACCAACACACATATGCACTTTGTATCTGTTAGCTATTGCTGCATAACAAATCACCTCCCCCCCCAAAAAATCACTTATTATCACTCATGCATGTGTGCATCACTGTAGGTCCATGGATTGGCTAGAACAGCTCTGCTCCAGTTTTCTCATCTGCCTTAGAATAGCATGCTAGCCTGAGCCTGTTTTTCTTATGGTAATGTCAGAGCTACATGAGAGAAAATAGAAGCAAAGGAAGTCTCTTCAGGTCTAGGCTTAAGAATATACAATGAAAAAAAAATTGAAAAACTGCAAGACCCCTAAGTACAATATTAGTTACTTGGGTGGTAGGATTGTGTATAATTTAATTTTTTCTGTTTATCTTTTCTAAACTTAAACAACAAAATGTACTTTTCATAATAATTTACAACCAAAAGTTATTTTAAGTATTTTACCAAACTGAATTTTCACAGGTTTCTATTTCTTATGTCTTTAAAAAAAATAATTATTCATATAGAAGGGAAGACAACTGGAGAAAAAGATCTAATATTTTATGATGCCTGTATATCAATTGGTCACAAGTACCTAATGTGTTCCTGGACTGCCTTTGAATATAAACTTTTTATATTAGGGGGGAAAAACAGCCTTTCTTCCTATATGTATTCTCTACTTGTGCACAAAACACTTCACTTCTGATACTCTGGTCAGCAAATGTGTGGGGTTTTCCTCCCACCAAGCAATTCTCTGAGACACCAGCTGGGTGTGCTACAATTTAACTCATTCTGGTACTATTTACCCAGAAATAACATCAGACCCCATAGGGTAAGAGCTCAGTCCTTCAAGATTATGCCCACCCCACTTCAGATGTCAATCACATGTCCAGGTTGTCACCTACTAGATCAGCTACACATCTGAGGTTCCCATGACCCCCTCCTCAGGTTTGTGTAATTTGATAGAGAAGATCACAGAACTCAATAAAACACTTAACATTTTCCAGTTGATTAAAGGATACAGATGAATAGCCAGATGAAAAGGTACATAGGATGAGGTCTTGGAGTGTCTTGAGCATAGGAACTGTTCCCGTGGAGTTAGGGTGCATCACCCTCCTGTTACTTGGTGGTGTGCACAAACTTGGAAGCTCTCTAAGCCCTGTACTTCCGAGATTTTTATGTAGGTTTCATCACACAGGCATATCAATTATTAATTTCATTTTCAAACCCTCTTTCCTCTAGAGAAATAGGGGGTAGGATTGAAAAATTCTAAGTTTCTGATTATGGGTTGGTCTTTCTGCTGACCAGCTTCCACACAGGAATCCATCCAGAGTTGACTCTTTTGAACAAAATAGTGCTCTTATCACTGAGGAATGTATAAGGATTTTAGGAATCCTGTGTCAGGAACTGGGGGAAGAGACCAATAGATATATTTCCTATGATCCTTTATACCACTGATAAAGTGGTAAAGAATTAGGAAACTAATATTATTTTAGTTTATTTATTTGCTTTCCTCATTGAAGAGAAACACACACTCAAAATAAAGAATTTGAATTGGTTTACAAAGATAAAAAATCTCATTAAATTTATTTTTATTTGCATGTATACAACTCTACAATTCAGTGTTTTGATATGGAAGGAAACTAGATAACACCTTGAGATGTTGGTTTGCAGAGGATGCATGGTCCTTCATCACACATCATTCCTCATAGTGGAACATAAAAGGAATGCTTAATGTTCAATCTCTGATTTTTTCCCCTTCCCTTTCTCTTGTAAGTGGGTGTTTTTTTCTTGTCCTATTGACTGGTTCAAGAAACCTTTTTTTCCTTCTTCTTCTTCTTTTTTTTTTTTGGTACCATGATTAGATTGAGTGGTAGATGTTTCTAGTGAATCATTCCACCAATTAGGCTAAAATATTAAAAGACAAGTAACTTGAGAAGGAAACTTGCATTTCTATAGCACTTTGCAGCAGATGTATCCTATTTACTGCTTTATTTTATTGCTTAATGACTGGATCTGCAGTAATTGCACCATTTGACAGATATTTATTTGTAAAATGTGATTCATTCAGTCAGACACTTTTAGAATGATTTTCATGCCAAGTGTTAAAATGGTGTAGGCTTGAGTAGCTCTTTCAAAAGATGCAAACACGCATGTAAATTCCATGCACCAGGCACATCTACTTTCGGCTCTTTTTATTATAGAAATATTCCAGTTGACAAAGAGTGCTAGTGAATAGACGGCAGGGACTTCTGGACTTTAATCAACCGCAATCACTGGCAGGGTTCAGAATTAATTTCCTAATCATGAATCACCTGCAGACAATGAATCACGTTCTAGAGAACTTTGCCAAGTAAAACAAGCCATCATGCCCTGTACAACTTTTGAGGACAGGGCCATGGAAACTCATTTGACTAGCATAGTTGAAATAGTGAAAATAAAAGAATACTGGAGAAGAGTGGAACAAGCTATCCAACAGTGTCTGGTGACTTTCAGCTGTACAGAGACAAGCGAATCAAGAGTTCAGCATGAAACACGCTTCCTGAAACAGTCAACTCACTGGTTAGTTTCTGTTCCTAAATTCTAGCTGATGAAAATCAAGGTAAAGGATTTTTTTTGTTAATAATTTTTGGCTATGAATGTTTCTACACATTATAGCACAGACACCAGAACATTTCCACCCAATCTTTAACCAAAGTATTAGAAACGTTTTTCTTCAGTTTGTGGTTCAGGCACTGTCTCTCTATGAAAAGAGAGGAATGGGGAGATTCAAACAAATATGCAATATGCAGATAGCTCCCATGAAGAAACACTTTTGAATGAAAGACTTAAGTCACTTATATATTTAAATTGTTGCTATGACTGCCTCAATTTTTTATTTATTTTCTCTTCCAGACATGCAAAGAAAGGAACCGGTGACCTTTATTTGTTTCTAGACATTATAGAAAAGCTGAGATAAATTTCAGTTGCAAAACACACAACACAATGTTTAGCGTTTTACATAATGTCATCAAAATAAGAACCGATCATTTAAAAACTAAATATTTGTATTGTCAAATTTGAATGACATTAATTTCAAACTACATCAACAAGTAAACAATATATAATAGTAAAAAAGTAAAAACTTGGCCAACCCCAAATATTTGATATATACTGCTCCAAATCATGCATGGTATTGCAAAGAAAAAAATAAGTAGAAAATTCTTATTTAGAAAAAATACTGATAAAAAGAATTTGTGAAGACATTATTAGACAAATATAAAACTCAACCAAAGACTAGACAACAGCTATGTTTGTAAACTGACTTGAATTTTTTTAATTGATTGATTGATCATTGAATGGGAAATATTTACCTTTATAGATTGATCCAATTTTGGTATATAAAAAAAGAAGCAAGATTCATGTCATATGGCACAGAATGAAATAATTTTCCAGACGGGCAATCAATATTTCATTTTAGACCATGAAAACAGGTAAATCGAGCTATAAAGTATCCATTGTCAGCCACTTTAGCCAGGTGAATGGAACACATTAACCATTATTATTATTGAGTGAAACTAGCTGGAATTTTTGTCTTTGACTATATACCATTCTCTGTCCTTCACAGTGTTTTGTTTTCAGAACTAATTATTCCCCCTTAGCTATTGATTGCCTTGGCACCTGAGCTTACAGTTCTTCACCCTTCCACAGGTTCTGTTATCACTGAGTGCCTGGAAAGATATGTATTCAACCCAAACAAACCCTTGGCTCCCAGCATGTTGGCCTCATCTCCAGTGGTTTTTACTTTCCTGTGCTGTGTCCTACAGGCACCCACCACCAAGTTGTAAATTTGAGACCTTACTCTCTACCTGAAGCTATTCTAGCCCTTAAATTATAAATTCAGACTCTATGATTATTTGACCCAAAATGCTTATTCTCTGACTGTTGCTTAATTATTTCCAGTAGTTCAGTCTTTAGTCTCATTGTTTAGCCACTTAACAAATAGTATGAAGAGCTCTATGGGTACTTTATACAATTCTAGACACTGGATTTCCCAGAGTTAGCCCGGAAGTCACTGATGCCTGCTTTTATGGAGCTTACATTCAAACCCTGCTTCATTCTCTTGATCAACTTTTCCATACTTCTTTCCTATGCAGCTTACATCCCATAGTCTATCATTTCAGTTACTGTTTCTAATATCCTAATTTCTTTGCTCCTTATTTGTCGATCATCTATTGGCAGACGACCATGCCTGGAGGACTCCAACCACCTCCCTTCTCAGTGTATTCACCTCAGTGGCTGAACATAATTTGGAGGAAATTACATAACTGTGCCGATAAATGCCACAATAAATTCATAATATCCGCAAGAGCAATGGAGCCTCACCACATCCAAGAAATCCTTTCTTCTATGTTTTCCTAGCTATTTTTCTAGATCCCTTGGTACTTACTTATTTCAAACAGACAAGCAAGCTTAATAATGTTGGCATCCAGGGCAAGCAGTTCCAAATGGACCCACAAATCAACTCTATAATTCCTGCTGTTACTAACAGATGACGGTGATTATTATCAATGATCAACATCTGGAAGCATCCTTCTTTAAGGGCTCAGAGACTAAGGCAAATAGAAAAGGTTCTGAGCTTTTGTGAAACAACTATTTTACTATGCCTTGAAGTTAAACATTTTATTGGGTCTAACTTTAATATTCATTTTATATTCAGCAAGAACAGTTAAAGTAGAAAAGCTTCAAGTGTTGTGAGTAGAGAAACAACAAGCATATATAACCTCCCTAGACTACCTGACCAGCATCTGAAACACAAGTTGGTTAAGGGTACACCAAAACTTAGTGACTGGAGAAGTGATTTGACATCTTTGTGCCTTGGTTTTCTATAAAATATACATAGTAAAACCAACCAGTTTAATAGGGCTGTTATGAGGATTCAGTGGGAAATATGTGTAAAGTGTTTAGAACATTACCTGGCCCCTCAGAAAATGTTAGCTATTATTACTGATCCCATTTCCATTCATAATTCTGACTCCACTCTCTCCTTCCTGCCACAGCAAATTTATTTAAAATACCATATGGCCCTAACCAGTTTGGCTCAGTGTCGACCTGTGGACTGAAGGGTCCCAGGTTCGATTCTGATCAAGGGCATCTACCTTGGTTGCGGGCACATCCCCAGTGGGGGGTGTTCAGGAGGCAGCTGATCAATGTTTCTCTCTCATCGATGTTTCAAACTCTCTATCCCTCTCCCTTCCTCTCTGTAAAAAATCAATAAAATATATTTTTAAAAAATAAAATAAAATTATAAAATAAAATACCATATGTTTTTAACCTCCATTTCCTCATCTCTCTGCCATCTCTTCACCACACCACTCCCCTGAATCTGTCTTCATCAGTCACCAATGACCTCCTTGACATGAAATCTAGCCTTTCCTCCCGATTTTTGCTTTGTTGACCTATTAGCATCACTTGACAGTAGTGGCCACTCTCTTCTTCCTGAAACAGTCTTTCTCAAGCTCATATGAAGAGACACATCCTTTGATTTCTTCCTGTATTTCAGGAGACAGCTTCTCATCCCTCTTTTCAGGATTGTCATCTGCCTACTTTTTAATATTGGTTCTGAAAGGTCCTATCATAGTTCTTACGTTCCCCACTCTCTATTCTTTTCACTGGTGTATCTAATATACTCCCATAGAATTGTCATCTCCACTTTGTAGGGTGAAGACTACGCTACTATCAGAGAAAAGGAATGAGCTAAAGAATGAGGTTTATCTCTTTCTCACCTAAAGTCCACGTGCACATGGCCCAGCATGGCAGCAGCTCTGCTCCATGCAGTCACTCAGGGACCCAGCGGCTGTCATTTGGCTGCTCTGCTTCCCTGCATCATCTGTGTCATCATTGTCTGCTGTTTGAGTCTGTGTTTCTGTTAAGTCCAGGGTTCTAAGGAAGAAAGTCTGAAGCCATTGTCGGCAAACTGCGGCTCGAGAGCCACATGCGGCTCTTTGGCCCCTTGAGTGTGGCTCTTCTACAAATACCACGTGCGGGTGCGCATGTACAGTGCAATTGAAACTTCATGGCCCATGTGCAGAAGTCAGTATTTTGTGGAAGAGCCACACT
>NW_005372121.1:1963724-2055310 GCF_000412655.1 Myotis brandtii
GGGCCAAAGAGCCGCATGTGGCTCGCGAGCCACGGTTTGCCGAGCCGCAGTTTGCCGACCACTGGTCTAGGGTATTTAGTGTCAACAGGGTCATTAGTAAACCTGGTGAGGACAGATTCAGGGGACTGGGGGTGTGAAGAAATGGCAGAGATGTGAGGAAATGGAGGATACAAACAGGTGTTATTTTATTTAATTTATTTTTTAAAGAGGTGGTATTTAAAAGAAATGTGCTGTGGCATGAGGGAGAGTGAGAGCTGGGAGGGTGGGTTTTAGTGGATAACTGTCAGTCTCCACCACACCATTTAAAGCCAATAGCTAGAAATGCTGTATTTGAAGTTAAGATCTGCTTTCTTTGCTTCAGACTCAAACATGTAACTGTTTACTGGACAGGTCCACTCCAAGCTCCCATTTATACCTTAAATTCAGTTTCTCCCAAATGGAGTTTATAATCTCCTACATTCCATGATTCCTATACTTTAGTCCTCCAGAAACAACTTTTCATTCCGTGTTTCCCATCACAGCATGGATTTCCCCAAAACAGAGAATTTTGTGCCATCCTTCGTTCTTTTGCCTCTATCACTCTTGACCTCCTCTCATATCAAATTTATCCCAATGGCCTAGTGACACTCAATTCTAAATATCTCTCAAGTCCTCAGATCACTGCCATTTTACCACCTTGATTATGTGTTCAACCTCCATTGTTTCCCTGTTTAAATTTAAAAATATTCTTTATTTTTTGAATCAGTTTGATTCCTCATTTTGGACAGCAAGTTCAGGTAGAGAAGGAGATTAAGTTACTGAAATCTATTTAGTATAGTGACTAGCAAAACTTTGGAGAGTGGGGGATTTATATAAAAACTAGAAGCCTGATGCACAAAATTCATGCACGGGTAGGGTCGCTAGGCCTGGCCGGTGATCAGAATGATTGAGGCCTTCAGGCTGCCGGCCGGGGCCTTCCTTTGTTTCGTGCTGCCCTCTAGTGGTCAACGCACATCATAGCAAGTGATAGAACTCCTTGTCTCCTGGTTGAACTCCTGTGGGGACACTTTGCATATGAGCTTTTTATATAGAGAGATGGATCTGAGCCTGGCCAGTGTAGCTCGGTGGTTGGGTGTCAACCTATGCACCAGGAGGTCATGGTTCAATTATCAGTCAGGGCACATGCCCAGGTTGCTGGCTCAATCCCCAGTTGTGGGCATGCAGGAGGAAGCTAATCAGTGATTCTCATCATTGATGTTTCTATCCCTCTATCCCTCTTCCTCCTTCTCTGAAATCAATAAAAATACATATATTTTATAAATGTATCTGAGTCTCTTCATGCCTGAGTTGAGGCACTATGAGCTCTACTAATGATTGTGCAGATAGCGAGGAATTCTTGCATTCTCCAAAAGGAAGTTCAAGTGATCTTTCTAAAATACAAATCCAGTACTACTACATATGTAACTTTTCAATGGCTTCCTGTCACCCTTAGAATAAAGTCCAAATTCTTAACATGGCTTAGAAGTCTCACACCCTCTGATTTCTACTTAATCTTGCCACTTTTCACCCTGGACTTTTGACTCAAGATAAATCATTCCTTCTAGTTCTTTGCATGTACCATCTCTCCCTTGTCTTGAAACCTTTGCACATGTCATTCCATTTGTCTTTAACTCTCTTCCTTAGCCTTTGACCCTTTGACCTAATTCCTAATCATCCCTCACAGAACAACTTAGTTATTATGTCTTCCAGGCAGTCCTGGGACTTTCACTGGCAGATGGGATTAGGTGCATTTTACTAATTGTCCCGTTAGCACCTGGTTCTTACCCTCCATTACATTTATAAGGCTTAGTTATAATTTTTAAAATCTATTTACCCATTAAAAGTGTATACTCTGATGACAGTTTTTCTGTTCATTGTTGTCTCTGCAGAACTTGGATCAAGTTTAGAATGTAGTAGATGCTCAAAAATGTTTATCAAATTTTCATTTACTATTTGTATATATGAATAGTTTGAATTGAGAATAAAAGTCTTACAAAGGTATTTCATGGTAATTAAAAGTTCTTGACACAGTTATTTACTCAATGACATTTTTAATTAGAAAAATAATGCAATGACATTTTGAGAGTAATGAGCTAAAGTGAATGATGTCAGGATAGACATGGAAATATCAGAGTCTGCCTAACCTTGGTCTCCCTCCCTCGCCTGAGTCTTCCTGCACAGTCCACATGTATAGAGCTCTTGCCTTAGCCCCTCAGTCTGGGTCCCCAATAGCTGCATTTAACTATTACAGTGAAGGAGAAACAGCGATTCCACCAGTGGTTCCAGCAAACATAAATCAGGTAAGCATCTGTTACCTACAAGAAGAAATATGGATGCTGTCTTCATAGGACTAACTGGGTGTAGTCATGGATATTTTGCAAGGGTATTTGGGGGCTTGACTGCCCACGCATCAGTAGCATACTAGTGTTTTTAAATTTCATTGCTACAACTAATTACACTGTTATATTTTTAACCTAACATTGAGTCCTGCACTCAACTAGATCTGTGTTGCAGCATCAAACTCTTAATTTCAGGCCTCCAGGCTTAAATTCATTTAGAAGACAATTTATGTCCAAAGACATAAGAGAAAATCTTATTGCGAAGTAGATTTACATGGAGTAAGACACTAGACTCAAGGTCCCCTCCTAATAATACAACATATGTGTAGCTAAGAGAAAGAGAAAAAGGAGACAGCCCTCTGATACCTCTAACAGCAACTGTTCTGGAGCCCGGTTGTACCAGGCATCCCTGTAGTTTTGCACTTGGAGACACCTGGGACATGGTCAGGGAAAGCCGGTTATGCTCTAGGATGCTACAGTCTGTGGAACGATGATCCCTTAGAGATGTGAAGAGAATTCCCAATAGTTGTGTATGTTCCTCATGAACAGAGTCAGATCCTTTCTTAATTGCATTATTTTTCCCTTTGATTCATTTGCTGTGTTTTTATTGTTCTTACTTGGTTTTGTTCAGTTGAAAAGTCCATGCTTTAAAAAATATATGTTAACGAGTCACATACACTTGAAGAAACTTTCAGAGGACATTGTGTAATGTCTGAAAGAGCCATGGGTCTCACTGTTTCTAAAAATTTAAACATTCTCAGACTTGCTCTGGATGAAGAATCTAGTCCATGCAGACATCGATCAGCTGTCTTTCATCTTCCTCCACTTCTTGCTCAAATTATGTGTGAAACTATAGCATTGCAGAACTGGCTGCTCCCCAGTGAATCCTAAGCTGTCCTAAAGATCATTTTCTACCACCCTGAAGGTTTCACTACAACTACATTTAATTGGCACTGGTGGGCAATTCATCGGGGGCGTTGCAGTGTGACTACTCAGGAAATGTCTGCCTGCCATAGTGCTGGCAAGCTTGTTCCTCTGAAATCTCACAAGATCACTTGTCGAAACGTTTTGTGCTGCAGCGTTGATGATATGCCCAGTTCAATCAATCAGCAAATATTTATGTTAAAGGCCTGTTCTATCACTACTGCTAGCATGAAAGCTCCCCTCTGTTGGCCAAAGTGCTCATGTGAATGGTGTTCAGGCAAGGGTCAGGGTGATCTTTGTCTGACCCCAGTGGATACAGGCTATTGTTCCTAGCCCCTCCCACATGGAAAAATCAATTAATCCACCAACAAATAATTATTGAACATCTACTGTGTGTCCACATTTTAAGTAGGCTTGTATTTCTTCTAGTCTGGAGAAACTTTCAAACCAGGCTTATTCCCTCCTTCTTTCCTTCCCGCCCTCTTTCAATAACAGTTGATGATATAAGCACTTAACATTTATATAAAATTGAGAGCCAGATGCATTTCAGACCTCCTCCCTCCTGTTCAGCTAAAGATGGCCCAAATCTGTGGAGTCTTCCACAGTTGTCTGGCCTCACACAAGTCCTACTTGTATGACTCGAACTTGGGACTGATTCAAACTACATTTCTCAGAGCCACACTACTCAACAGCTGCTTATTCGGCCGTGTCTAAATTTGGTATCCATTTCTTCACCCCGTGCCCCACGCACCAGCTCTATGATTCACTTCAAGGTGGCTGTTGGCCTGGCCCTACATGCCACTCAGTTTGCCGTATGATCATGACTGAACTTCTTGTCACTCACATCAAAGACATTTTTTCTCTATCTTTGACTTGTCAAAAGGCAGAACAGCATAATAGCACACAAACCTTGGAACTCTGAAGTCAGACAGCCTTGGGTGAATCCTAACTCTTCTACTTACTAGTTATGTGATTTCTAGAAAAGTACTTCACCTCTCTGGGCTTCACTTTCTCCATCCATAAAATGGGAATGATAATAGTATCTGCATCATAGTATAGGTGGGAGGATTTTAGGAGTTAATATACACCCTGAGAAAATGTCTGATGCATATTAAATGCTACAGTTCTTAGCTGTTGCTACTTATTGTTACCTATACTGCTTAACAGGTTAACCATTTTTTTTCTTTAAACCCAATCTTCCATTGATCTCTATGGCATCATGTTCTTGTGTCATTCCATCCTCTTCTATAATTTTTCTCAGAATCTTTCTTCTTTTACTTAACAAATAATTTTTTTCTCCAACTTTCACTAACAAGTTTCATTCTGTTTATCAGTTTTTTTTATCTTGCAGCATTCTCGTAAAAAAATCCCACATTAGAATATCATGTTCACTCAAATGAATACTTTCGTGGAAGGCTCTTCACCTGAATTCTTGATTGGTATATCCACTGACCTTGACATCTCCACATGCATGTCTCACATATATATTAAATTTAATCTTTCTTCCCAAACTGGTCACCTTCTGGTACTCCTGTCTTCATAATATAACCAGCAGTCAATTGGAATGAAGTCAAATGAATTAGACGTTTGTCAGACAGCGTCATAATTTGCATCACTGACACTCATGCCTGAAAGCCTAGGCATTTCATTCCATCCGTCTTCTTTAGATTCTGAGACTGCAGGCCCTGGGTCCTGTCTACTCCTGGACAGCGCTACCTGACCCAAGTGCAACAGAGTCACTTCATTTCTTAGCTGTATCTTACTTATGCTCTGATGTGTAGCCAGCCTTTGAATTATTTTTCCCCTAAAAAGAGACTGTTTTATATTATATTGACTAAAATTAGACCCTCCTGAGATTCCCAAAATCACAGTAATCAAACGGGCTGGGAATTGCATGATTTTTTTTTTTACCTTTAGAATGGTCAGAACTATTTCAAACTTCAGCCTTTTGATGATTTCATAGATGAATAACAATGTAGTTGGTTTTACTAGAAATAAATAAATAAATAAATAAATAAATAAAATGTATACTTTTCTATTCTGCAACCCCAATCACAGTAAATACTTAATAATTAAATAAACATTTATTTTGTGTCCTTGATGTTCAAATGTCAGAGACCCAATTTACTATAAACCCAAAATTTTGTGATTCTGCTTTAAAAGGGGTTTTTTCCATTAATATTATAGAATCTGTGTTTTTGTGTATGTGTGTGTGTGTTTTTAAAAAAGCATCTGGACAGTTCATTTGAGTGGCCACAAGAGAGCAGTAAGAAATTAAATCTTAGGAAGATGACTCATAGTCACACTTTACGTATGTGTCTTTTGCTAGTAAAAATAATTGAAAGACAGACCCACTTCTATTTGTTCTTAAGCTTAGAAATATAGTTTAAAATTTCTTAATTTTTAAAACACTTTAAGAAGAACAGTATAGATAGCATAAGTAAATTAACTGAAAAGAACCTTGATTTGGGGTTTTTACAAACCAAGTTCACATGTGAAAATAGAAAATAATCACTCTGGGCAAAGGAACATCTTGGACGCTCACCCAGCCCATCCCTTCCGATTACTCAAGCCAGACAGAAAGGTATGTAACCCATTTACAAGGCCTCTAGAAGAAGATCTTGACATCCTGTTCCAGAAATGACCAGCACTTTAAAATGTCACTGTTGGGAAATATACTTTAGGGGACCCCTGGATCTTTTCCCAAGCCCATTCTTAATTCCTTATGTGTCCCTGCCCTTCCTTTTTCCATACAAACTTTGCCATTTTTAACTTGGAATTTTGGATGATAAATTTTAAAAATTAATTTAAAAATGGTGAATTTGCAAAATGACCAGCAATACCTTCAAAATCCAAGATACTATTAGGAACCAGTCTGAAAAAATATTAATGACCAGGGGAAAAATAGACAAAGTACATGAACAAGAATTCACAAAAGTAGAACCTCAGATAGTCAATAAATATATGAGAAAATTGTTTATGCTTAACAGTAAATAAAAATACAAATTAAAATTGGATACTTTTATATTACTAAATTAGGCACATGTTAAAAAGAATTATAATATCCAGAAAAGCCACCCACAAACACAGGATATGTTGGAAAAACTCCTGCGGGTAGTTTGGAAATATATATAAAAAATTAAAAATGTGAATTTCCATTATCCTAGCAAATTCACTGCTAGACAAATACAACTATAGGCTTTAATAATAAAAAGAATTGGGAAAAATAAAACCTTAAATTGTCTCAAAGAAAAATGGATTCAGTAAATTAGGATAAAGACATACAAATGTACTATTATACATATAATTCAAAACCCTACAAATGTGTATTTATTGGCATCAAAAGTTCATGGTATATTTTAAGTTAAAATAAGATTGAAAGCACCATAGTAGGATTTAACTTAGGAAGAAATTCTTAGTGACTCCACTGGAAAAAATGTCTGGATTGTAGTCACCAAATAACAATTATCTCAGAGTAATGGACTTATAGATAATTTTTTCTTTCTTCTATAGAACTCTCTGTGAATTCTGCATTTGTAGTTGTTTGTTTTTAATCAATTAGCACATGTTACTTATAGAATCAGTAAAAACACAAAAAGTTGCCTCTGTAATGGGAAAAAATTCCTAGAAAATCTTAAAAGTTGGTTTAGTGACAACATGACTTAATAAACTATGATCTATGATTATCTACATTTTCTTAATAATCTGAAAGAAAAATTCATAATAATAAGCTACCAGGCTATATGCAGGTTCTGTCTATATACTGCCAATTACTGAGAATTTAAAAAACAAAAACAAAAAATATTCACATTGTTGATTCATTTCATAATGTAAATAGTCTTGCTGTTGAGGAGAAAAACAAAACAAAACAAACAAAGGAAAACCCTCCTCATTTCTTTTACTCATAAACAAGCCAGTGACTGACATCCAACCTATTTCACCTTGTCTAGATGTAAGTGATCATAATCTTGTTGATTTCTCAAGCCCATATTTAACCTACAGTTAATATAATAGAATAGCTTTCAAAAGGATTTCTATAAATGTGGCTTCTGTTGAAGCTAAAGTCTCCTCTGTAACAACAGTTTTCCAATCACTGCAGGTTGGGAAAGAAATACTGTTTTCTACTACAAGCTACTAGCAGTTCTTTATTTTTGACCCTGTTCATATTATCTCCTTGACTTCCAAAATTATCAACAACTGAATATTTCCTTGGTTAGAACTCAAAACAAACTGTAAGAGAAATATTATCTTCAATGGAAGGTGGCAAACAGGGCCAGAGAGAGGCTCAGTGTGTGGTTGGTGAATGGCACAATGAAACTAGAAGGCTAACCCCTGAACCCTAGAGGCCTCACATTCTCACACTTTTTATTTTTTTTTAAACATGGAAGAGGTCCTTCATCCCAATTACTCACATTTTTTTCCACAGCATTTTTCCTCAGCTATTTGAGGCCCATTTTTCTCCTACCACTGACCCTTTCCAGATGAAAAAAAAAAAAGTCTATGAGAGCAAAGGTTATATTTTGTAATTTTCTCCCTGCCTATACCTGTGGGAATTGAGAGTTGGGCTGTGGTGCAAGGCAAAGCAGCCCGGTGGGGCCAGTTCAGAGGCCCCTCCCCAGTTTACCATCAATGGCCTGAGTCACCCTGAGGGAATCGCCCACTTGTACTTTATGGTTCCTAGTTTGTGAAATATGAACAGGTGTCATTGACACCCTCGTTGACACCCTGATGGTTGGTTAGCACTCCACTCCCGCACCCTTAAAAACGTATTTTATCCTTCCCAGGAAAATAAAATATTGTGTCATGGAGATGTGAAAGCAGAAAAGGAAGTAAGTGCCTCTGTTTTATCCATCACATCTGAAAACAAGTCTTTAGCAGCCAATTAAATTGTGCTTGGTAGCCAGAGCTTTTAAATATCCTCAACTGTGTGGCTCACAGGATGGCTTAGAAGCTGGACACTGAATCTCTGCTTGCGCAATAGAGACAACATTGTCAGCAATGATGAGTACATGCAGTTGTCATGCCCAGACTTCTGGCTTCCTCTGAAAAGGAATTACTTCACTGTGCCCTGGCCTTTGTGCTCTTCAGTAAGGAGGTTTCTTGAACTTCTGAGGATCTCCTGATTCTTAGTACCATCTCTCCCCACCCCCTTTCTTTCCTATGCCATGACCACTACTCTCTTTCCACTCCCAGGCCTTTTGTTTGTGCATCCTTTTAAACAATATGTTGAAAATAAGAAAGTAAGTTTGAACTTAAAAAAAAAAAAGGCCAAAGGAAACCAAACAGAGCAAAGATAACAGCAAATGGGCAAGAAGGTAGAGATGAAGGAGATGAGCAGGGAAGGGCTGTGGGTGGGGTGGAGGATTAGACATGCAGGGTGCTTCCTTTACTACCAGCTTGCCAGGTCTTTGGGTGAGTCACCTAACATTAATCCCATCCCGAAAAGGAGGTGAGAGAGCACTTCCTGAAAGAAATTCTATGTGAGTAGATACAGTAATAGTTAAACCCCTTTGAAAGGCATTTCTATAAAAGCTCCAAATATTATTTTTATCTCTCAGCTTGCTTAGCCTTCACCTTTCAGGAATCCTATAGATGTACCTTGCTGACATTAAAACAGGGGGAGTGGTACTATGTTGAGAAACTTGGCATTTTTAGTAGAGATAATCAATTATATGGTGAGTATGAGATTGTTCAACTTAATTAAAATGAAATGTCAGATTCCAATTCCACTAACATTCACGAAGTGCCTCGCATGTGTTGGGTTCTCTCTCCAGGCACTAGTAGAAACTAATGAATGTAAAGTAATAGCAACTAGGTGAATAGAAGGCTCCAGCAAGAATTAAGGCAACTGTAGAAAACAACGGAATGAAAATTAATGAAACTAGAGTTAGTTGTTGTAGATCAAGACACTGTCCTGAGCTTTTTCTGGCTGGTGGGCTTATATAAACTCAATAATTTGGTCTTTTATTCACCCTTCCAACAAAACATATATTGATTGGTTATGCCAAGCCAGACAATGGCCCATTGGGAATAAGATAAAGTTCCTTTCCTCGGGAAGTACACATTCCCATGTAGGAAGACAAAAAAACTAAACAAGTACAAAAATGAAGCAACTAGAGAGTATTACAGTAGTGAGTGTGTAAAGGAATTAAGGAAGCTGAAGGACTCCTCGGGGGATTCCTTAGGTAAAGTGGCCCCAGGAGGAGTTGTCTGCGTTGGTGATATTATGAGTCAGCTGAGACCCAAAGGATGAATGAGAAGTCAGTAGTGTGGTGAGGCAGGAGGAGTCTTTCAAGAAGAGGAAACAGCCAGGTCAAAGGCTCGAGGCAGAACCAGGAAGAAAGCCATTGCGCATAGAAAATTGTCTGCAAAGAGGAGAGTAGTGGGAATTGAGGTCAGAGAAGTGGTACAGTCCAGATCGTGTCAGGCTTTTGATGTCACAGAAGGGAGTTTGGATGTTGATCAGAGTGCAATGAGAAGTCATTGGAGAATTCTGGCAGGAGAGAGCAACGATCTTATTTATATTCATTTTTGAAAGAAAATTCAGGCTATTCTGGAGAATGGATTGTAGGAGAGCAAGAATAAAAGAAAGGAGATGAGTTAAGGTGCTGTACAAATCAGCTTAGAAGCTTGCACAAGCTTATTTGAGAAGCTTATATAAGAAATTGTGTATGTCAAGTGAGCAAAGATGGTGCCATGGGCCAGATTGATCATGCGACCTTGACCAGTTGGGGATTTTTGTGATACATCTAGAAATGTTTTTCAGTGTTCTTTTGAAAGATAATTATGTTGTCTCACCAAGTGACAGAATTAATGCACAAAATAAATGAGCCACAGCTCTATACCAGAAAAATACTTTCATTTTGACTTCAGTTCATCATGAATCCCTTCTCCAACTTTAGAACATTGTACCACAACTTGGAATGTGGGTAATACTTACTTTGCCTTCACTCTCCTCACTGCAAGCCCTGGGATTCTCAGTCTCCCCAACCATTGCAGGCAAAGAAGAGGAAGGTAGGTCAGTAAATTGTTCATGTTAACATGGAAAATCAGAGGTAGAGCTGCTAGCAGAACACAGGTACTGTGTCTGGATGTCAATAAGGCTGTAATCAGAACCACATTGCTTTGTAACAGGAAATCTGGGCTTCTAAGAACTGCAAAGTGGAGATTTACCAACTGAGCTAATCATGCAAAGAAAACGTCAAACTGCAATAACAGATTTCCATATTCCTGTCTGCCTAAAGAGCAGAGGTTGGGGCCCCTGCCCAGCATAGATCACAAAGCACACAATTATTCAGGCTCCACATTTCAGTAAAGAGTTTTGCTTAAATGTGCCAGATATTGTTAAAAATACAAAGAACCCTGTTCATAAACACCGGGCTTCCTACTGATCCAAAAGTACATGTTTATTTGTGTGCTCAGTGGCCTGCATATTTGAAGAATCATGTAAATAATAAAGTCAAACTACTTGATTTGGAAAGAGTGAAATCGATGGCCCAGTAATCAGGCACATTTGTGGGTGGCTGTATCTCTACATCTGCTATTGATGAGAAATAGTTACTCATACATGTGAGAGAATTTATAAACACATAACGCAAAATTTATATCTTCCTTTATGGGAAAGAAGGAACCTTCTCTTCTTTGCTTCCTGAACACAATAAGGAAATATTAAAATTAAAACAACAACAACTATAACGACGATTCATTAGCTGTGCCTCCAAGTAAAAAGAAATACAACAGTTTAAGACCAGTTATACCTGGAGTGGAAAATGTTTCTAACCATTAAATATAATCAGAATTTTTGAAGGATTTCTAACGTTTTACTATCAGGGGAAAAAGTAAGTAAGTCTGCTTCTAAGACTGAGACAATTGTAGTTTCCATTTGAACATTCACCAGAAAGAAAAATAAAGTTGAAAAAAATCTTCAGTCTCACTGAATCAAGTGTCCCATCATAACTAGTTTTCAGAATATGCAGATGTTTCCTTGAAATGCTGTAACATTTGTGTTAGACCAATAAATGACTGTCTTTCAAGCCAAGTGTTTGACTGAGTAGCCATTTTTTGTATGCCCCTGCTCTTCTAGCTATGGAACCTGCAACCTTGGAACACCTCTCACTACAGATAGCTGAGTCCAGCCGACCAATCGCCAGCCAATTTTTGAAAAGTGCTAACAGGAATATCAACATGAATTTTTGTTTATTTATACATGTATTTTTATAGATAGTCTATTTTATATATTTATTTTTCTCAGATCAAGCCAGAAATATGTTGAAATTAGCATATAAACAACTCAAAATCATTTTCTGATTTTTGGCAAAGCATAGTTGGTCCTTTGCCCATCTTTGCACTTATATCTGGATGGCAGACTTGTTACTTTTGGGCCCAACAATGCACGTCTTCAGTTTGCTCACAGCATACTTTCTCAGAGTCTGCATGAGAACTCCCCACAGTCCACCAGGTAGTTCTTATACAGAGATGAAAGCTAGTTAACCAGATGAAAACTCCTTGCTCTTCCTGACCTATGTACATTTAGAAGTGTCTTAATTCATATGATAATAAATGTACAAGACAAGTTCTCTAGATCTCATTCATGTCACACTCAATAAACTGCCAAAGAAAAAGATGAGAGAATATCCAGGATTGAAAAATATGGAAGGTCAGAGAACCTGGACATGGTAAAAAGAAAAAAAAAGATAAGTAAATGTAGCTCAATTGAATCATGCATGTATTATCTAAATAAGCTAATCATCACTGCAGAGTAATTCAATGACAAGATGGTCGAAATGGAAATGTCAGGATCAAATCCACATCCCCCCAACTCAGCATGTTTCTACTGCCAAGTCATGTGGTATGGTATGGCTTTTGTCTGTGCGCTACAACATTCAGGGGCAGGGTGAGTGTGTCTAGTGGCATTGCTTTAAATTATAATTTTACGGGGAGAGCTGATTAATGTAAGTCACAGACCAGATGAAATGTTTGACTTTGATTTGAATCAACTGTACAGAGAGTCTCCTGGGTATCAGAACTAATAACAAGTAAAAGCAAGATACAATAGCTTTGATCATTAAAGGGGTAGGGGGAGAGAAAAAATAGCAATTTCAGTATGTATTCCAAGAGTTAGGATTCAAATATGACTTATGAATGGACATAGATCCAGGTTAAAACAAGGTCAATATTTAAACAGAGTTCTTAATTCAGTAACGTAAATTAAGAAATCTGTTTAAACCTACTCAAAATAAACTTTCTATAGGTTCATGGTTTTAAAAAGGTCAAACATATACTCTGCTAGGAAAACTAATTGACTTACAAACTGGAAATTTTTATTGAGTTATATAAGATAAGAAGTTAGCTTTTTCCTGAATGTTACAGGTGAACAATGTGTGTTTTTCCTGATTAATTACAGGTTTAACATCACCATCACTCGATAAAAATACTTAGTGTAAATAATCTGAAAATATGAATATAAAATTACTTTTAAGACTATATAATTTAATCTATGATGTTACTGAGTTATTTCCATAACGCATTTAGCTCACTATGATTCGTTATTTTTATTTGAGATAGTAAGATAATTTAGATTCATCTAATACCTAAATCCACTGATAAATATATTTATAAGTATTACCTTTATGTTGGTCCAGAGAGCTAGAACAAGAGTTCCTGCCTTGAAAAGGGGGTTGGAGTAAAACCAATTTAAATAAATTGAAGATGGATGGTTCCACTTATATAATTATCGGTTGCCTCCTTTCCTAATGAGATCTTGAAGAGGAGCCTATTTTACTTGAATGCTGATCCTAAAACAGTTTTGACTGCTTTCCATTTTTCTATTTCTAAATTCACACCTCTAACCTAGAGATGATGAAAAATAAATAGTTTGCTTCTACATCACTGTTCAATTTTAGAATTGTGATTGACCTACCTGGATAAGTGGTTTTGCATCTATTGTCAAGTATCTCCAATAATCCTTATCCTAAAACTATATCAGGATAAGGAGAATTTGTTAAATACATGGGTGGTGGAGGGGAGAGAAGCAATACCTCATCTTATTTTTGCACTTATTTTGTGAAAGGGAGACTCTGGACCACGATGCAAGGTTTGGATTTACTTTTAAAATATAGAATCATATTATCAAGTAGTTTCTGGGAGTAGACTGGTGTTTCTTACCACTGAGTCATACCGTCTGCAAGAACTAGAAAGGATTCTTTATATACACTGTTTGTGTGTTTTAAGTCTTCGAAATTTTCTTTTCCAAACCAATGGAAGCATACAAATGTTGCATTGTAAATGCACACAATGGTGTGAGCTAACCTGAAATAATATTACTGTTGTTGACTGTGATTCTTTTAGAAAACACCCCCCTCCCCCGCAGCTGCTTCTGACTTCAGTTTTGAAACATTATTTCTACACACATTCATGAATTATTTAGAATTCTTTAGTTTGTAACTCTCCTCTGCTCTTTTGGTTGCAATGTCAGTTTTGAACCATTGTCCTAAGAAAGACAAAGCATATATAAGACTGAATCCCACAGGCATCCCCTATTTATGTCAATAGAGTTCTCTATAAATGCTTTTACTTTCCAAATTGACTTGGGTGAATAGTTCAGTAGTTTTGATAAAAACCAATGTAAAATGAGAGCTTGGGTAGGGACAGTATCTCTAAATGTAATGGAAAACTAAAGAATAAACTTGCATTACAAAATTAGATATAGAGACATAAAAGTTATCCAGCTTTTATCTAATTTAGAATCATCAAGGATAATTCAGTTCTCTCAAAAGTTTTCCACCCATATTTTTCAAGTTAAATTTTTATGTAGTATCCTTTTTAAAATATCAAAACATCTGGCTTAGAAACATGCTTTTTATTGATATAAGTGATAGTCTCAATTTTCTCAGGAAAGAAAACATCACTGTTATCCAAAGGAAAAATAAAAAACGTCTTTATTGATATAAGTGATAGTCTCAATTTTCTCAGGGAAGAAAAAGCATTAAAACATCACTGTTATCCAAAGGAAAAATAAAAAACGTAATCAACTGTCAAATATTTCCAAGAAAAATGATCACGTAGCGTCTACATGTAGACTAGCTCTCCCTGTATTTGTGGGAAGAGAACATCATTTGAGTGGAAGGGCAGTAAGAAACATGTATTGGAATCTGCCTTTCCAAATCAAACCTAGCTTTCACTGCTTTCTATTTTTATTTTTGCTTTTTTCCCTTTCCCCTCTTTCTTCTTGCTCTTTACTTCCCATAACCATCTCCGTGAGCCATGAAAATGTTGGCCTTCTCACTACTCCACACAAATGGAGCATCTACGACCAAGCAGATTTTTCCATTTTACTTGAATTTTCATCCAGGAGATTTGCATCCTATAGACACAACAACATTTTTCAAAATAAGAACTGGCAACACAGCTGTGGGAGACTCAACTGTGGGGCTCAATGGTAATGTCATAAATGCAAGTTGCTATGATGGAGTCTTAAAGAGTCTAGTGGAAAAACTCATAAATTGAATTCTTTCTCCATCAGCTTTCTTACATTAGAAGGAGCAATTTTTAAAAGTAACAGGTTTATGGAAGAATCATCAAAAACAAAGGCATACAGGAATCCTTAGGGAAAAGCATCTCAGTTGAGACACGTTTTTACAGTTTGCGTGTATTTGAAACATTTGATCATTTTACTATGTTTGAGGGATTCAAACTTTCTCTTCTGATGTTTCTTGCAATCTCCAAAACAATGTTGTTTGTTAAAAAAAAATCTGACAAATATAAAAAATTACCATCCAAGAATCAAACCTAATATAATTGTTTTCAAAAGTATTCAAATAAAATATAAGGTGGTAGTATTGCAGATTCTTAGTAGAAAACAGATTTTGGAAATTCATCATGATAGTTCAGCTATGGAAAAGATATTATTGATACATTTTAATAGCACACCAGATTTTATGACAGACATTAGTATGTAACAATATAAAATATTTTAGGACATTATTTAAAAAAATATATATATATATTATTTTAAAATTGCTATTAAATTTTAATTTGCATTAAACTTTTAAAGTCAACAAATTTTAAAGAAATTTCATGTGAAACTTTAAAGAGTTTTGATATAAATATGAATTCTTTAAAGGGAATCAGATTTCCCAAATGATTTTGAAAATTGTTTTAGAAATGGTCTTAACTTTATAGTTCAGTGTTGTCAATAGTATTTTAAAAATTAAATTGAAATTTTTTAAACTTAAAGAAATATTGTTAGATATTTTAATAAGCTATTAAGTAAGAAATTATTTGTTAGCTCCTTCCATTACAGAATAAAATAAAATAATATAATATACTTAGGGAAATAACATTGGCAGTTTTTTTTCAATAACGTAGACCGGCATGTACTCTCTCCTCCTTCCATAGTGTAGACTCTAACAGGAAGCATAAAATATATTTTTGTAAACTAGTTTGAAATCTTTATTCAATAGCTGGAGCATACTTTGCATGTATGACTCTCAGCTATTTGTTTGTTTGTGTCTTAGACAGGATATAGTAGTAACTTCCTACAATTTAAACTCATTTGAAAAATATGCTCATTTCAAAAGCCTTAATGATAAAAGCTAAAACCAAGAATCATTGACACATTTATAGCAGAGAATATAAAAACCACATATGGTTTTTGCAAGGAAATTTTGCTTTTTCTCCCAAATATCTTTGCAAATGAGAGAGAACACAGGATAAACAAAGTATAACTCCCAATAAAGATCACATATTTAATAGGTAGTTAGTTCAAGGTGCAATATTCCCTACTTCCTCTAAATTATTTGAAAATACTTTGCAGTGTCAATGAATAGCTCATTTGTTTATATTTATGTAATGTTTAAAAAACAATAATGCACTATTAACCAAGAAATTATTTAAATACAATTATATGACTTGTGACTAACACTGTGTGCTTTTATTTTTAAAGGAAAAATACAGTTATGTTCATTGTTGGGATGTATTTATAGAGCATTTTTATTGTTAAGTTATGCTTTTAGAGCTTAAGGAACATTTGAGAACAATAATAAGCAGTGTGTAATGGTATTGTTAGTGGAGTCCTTTCTATTGAATTTTCAAGATGTTGTAAAATGAGATTATGTGAGTAGCACCTCTGGACACTTTTTCCCATCATTGTGTTGGTATCAATCGCTGACTTCCACCATTTCTCCGGGTATTAAATAGAAACGCCGTTTCCCACTGCCTTGATTGGAGGGTTTATAATACATGACAGAACTGATAACCCTGCTGAGATTAAGCATTTTAAGCTTAGGAAAGCTAAATGGAACCTCCACAGCTCCAGAGAGTGTCTCTAAGACAGAACTGAGAAGATACAAGTCTTACTTTCATTTCTTATTTTCACAAAGCACGTCTCTCCCTAAGCACACCTGACTCAGAAAGACAGCGAGAAACCCTCTGTCTCCTTTTAACTCCAGCCACAGTGGGGCAGCCATTCCACTGGCACAGGCAGCCTTTGCCAGATGCAGACACTAATGCCTCTCGGCAGAAAGCGTGGCTCATGATCACTTTCTGGGCACGGACATAGTGCCAGCACACACCGGATCAGTTTGCAATTGGCAGGGCTGGGCATGGCTAGAAATTGAACTATGTATGAAAAAGAGGTGTCTATTCCTGGCTCTGCTCCTGGCATCATCTATAACTATGGAAAAAGCCTTCTCACATTTGCTTCTCAGTTTCCAACATGCACAAAAAGAAAATGAAATTTAACAATCAATCATTGACCCTCCTCCATAAAAGGTGTAGGACTCAGATATTAAAATATTACCTAATCTGATATAGTGAGGGTGGTATACCAGCTCCTGGGGCCTGGCTGGCTGCAGAAATCAATAAATCTACAGCAATTCACAGCATTTTAAAGATTTTTGCTACATTTTATTATTTTCAGTATTCATAGGCAACCATCCATGATCAGAAGCACGGACATTGCATGCCCTCTACTTTTTACTCCCTGGGCTAATCTTAAGAAGGCCGCTATCCCAATGCAGTTCTAGAGAATGCCTGGTGACCAGAGAACTGATACCTATAACTGAATGTTTTACATCTTTCACCTATCATTTTCTGTCCTCACTGGTACTTATCCCTCTTCCAAATCCACTCAATCCACCCAGTGTTCTCATTGACTTAGAAGCTTAGTCCCCATGCAATATCTATAAATTGCTACATGGGTTCTGGCTCTGGAATCCTCTTTTCTCTCTCAAAATGTACAATGTATTATGTTTCATCTTTACAGGGAGATATCAGCTGACCCATTGGAAAGACTTTAAGCTAATGTTTGGGTACTGGTGACAATATCATTCCCAGTTGTACAAGAGTATTTTAATTTACCAGTTGACAGTGTCTTAACCCAAAGGAATTATGTTTATGGTATTTTTTTCTGGAAACTTATTTATGCTAAAAAAAAAAGCTCAAGTACATAAATGTTCTGGCAAGGGATTTAGTCAACTGTGAAGTTATAATAGTTAGTGATAGCCTTATGCTACTCTGAGCTTCTCAAATCATATAGGAAGTGTTTCATTTAATTCTGGGCCACTTCTTCCAAAAGGATTGGCCAATCATAAGGTACTCAGAAGAATATGACAGAATAAGGAAGAGGTGTGAAAACCAAATTACACATTAGGAACAACTACAGAATTGTGGATATTTTGTGTGAAGAGAAGACTTAGAGAGGAGGCACCCCCTTGATCTTCAATAAACAAAGATATAGTAGAATTGGATTTATTCAGCATGGTTCCCAAGGTCCATAAAATTGTAGGAAGAAAGATATAGCTCAATGTAAAGAATAAAACTGTATCCACTGGATCTGTTAAAAATGAGAATCTTCTTCTTCGTGAGAGTATATGAGACAGGCATAAAATGGTTGAAATGAACAAAGTCCCACTCTAGCATAATTTTTAAAAGGAGATTATTGAAAGAAAAAATAATGAGACACTTCCAGAACTCAACTGTAGACAGTGTGGTCAGGCTTCCCAGAAATCAAAATAGTATCAGGCATCTCCTCTCCATGCCTCTTTCTCTGGGGAACCCACATAGTCTCTTTTCTACCTTTATCTCCTTGAATCTGCTACATGCTTTCATCTGTAGAATGGACTGACCTTGGAAATTTCTGGTTTCTGTTCCTCCATAATTTCACTTACATGTGGCTTTGGCTTGCCATAGTAACAATTCTAGTATGTCTTCCTATTCCCTGAGCATTTCAGGCCTCAATGGCATCTCTCTGCTGTTTCTGGGTCTTATAGTTCACATTCTTCCAACAGGATTTTGTTGTTTCGTCTTGAGTCCAGCTTCCAACCTGGTTCAAATTTCTGTGCTAAGTATGTTGGTTCTATCAGTTACCAACACAGTCAAGTCCTTCAATCAAGTGCAGGAACAGGGAGCAGATTCTTTCTGAAGGGAGTATGGGAAGACACATTCTAGTATCTCTAAAATAAGATCGTGAGCATCCTCCTACTGCAAGTGGAGTACATGCTGAACCCCCACCCCCACCCCAGCATTTTTGTAGAAATATATACATTGGGAAGTTTACCTACAAAATCCTTCCAACTGTTAGATTTTGATCTTGTAAATTTCAACATAAGTAGCAGATTATAGGAGAAATATTTGCAAGTTCTCAGGTCACACCAAGTAGGTTAGTAACCATATTCCCATTTATCCAGCCTAGTGTTTCCCATCTTAGTATATGTGTCTACCATTCAGTCACTCAGTCATTCTTGACCTTACCCTTTGTTCCACTTCCTAAATCCAATCAATCAACAGAACCTGGCTATTCTATCTCCTAAATAACTCTTTGTTCCATAGACATTTTCATTAGACTACTAATACCACCCTAGTTCAAGTCACCATTGTCTCATATCTGAAAGGTTTCAAAAATGTCTCCTAAGTTATTTTCAACGTCATTCTCACTTAATTTCCCACACTGCCGCTCAACCAACTTTTCCAACCAATTCTGATCATGTTGACCTTGTTTAAAACAAGACTTATCAGATTCTAAGTTCAGATTCAAACACCCTTTTGAGAATAAAACAGTCTGGGTCTTGACAACCTCTCTGGCCTCATCATATACCACCTGGCTCTTTGTTCTTAGAGCCCCAGCCATACCATTTACTTTCAAAAATGGAAATATACCGAGTTTCCTATCCCCACAAGACCTTTTGAACTTGCTAGTTTCTGTACTAGGAACACTTTGTTCTACTACCCTTAGGCTAGGTAATTGCAACTCAGCTTTCACATTACAAATTAAGTAATATGACTTTTGGGAGGTCACCCCTGTTGAATGTTTGTTCCCACAGCATATTGTTATTGCTCTTTTGCAACATTCAACTCAGTCAAATTCACTAGTTCCATGTCTGCCTTTCCCACCAAAGTATAAGATCAATGAGAACACCCGCTACTGCCTTCAAGGCAAGGACAGCACTTAATGTAAAATGTAACTCAATAAATACTGATGGAGGGAATGGCTTACTGATAATACTAGGCATTCTGAAGACGCACAATTCTAATAACTTTTTTTTTTTACATTTTCAGAAATGGTGAAAACTTCACACTTCTTAAAACCTATGTAAACATGATTAGGGAAAGCAAGACACTTGGTGAAAACTTCTACAATCAAGAGCATATTTTTTAAACTGTTAGATTATTTCTTCACTGAAAAGAAAAGCAATAAGAATTTTATGTGGATTCTGTTTGGTATAACTAAACATTAGTATAAAGACATCTCATACAAGCTGGAAAATAACAGGTTTTAATTCTTCTAAGAAATTTATGTATCAAGTTCCTAATATATGCCATTAACTAGTCTAGATATTTTAAATATAGAATAAAAAAAACATAGAAGTTTTGCCCTTATGAAGTTTATATTCTGGTACTATGTAGTATGGTTAATCAAAAGGGGAACAAATGAAAACACTGAAGTGTTCATGCAGACTTCGCCAAATTTTGTAAAGCTTAAAATTTTCTGAAGTTGATCTAAGAAATGAATTGACCTATGCAATAATTTTCCCTCCCATTCATTAAACATCTAGGGAATCTCTTAGATGCTGCATAGAGACACAAAGATAAGACCTTGAGTAAATGCTGAAGCATAGGTAGATAAAACCTCTTCGTAAATTTGTCTTTACAGAAATTTATACCTAAATATTATTTGAATGTGAATAACTTAAAAATTTCAAAGAACACAAAGGCGAATATTCTCATGCATCACACACTAAATAATTCTACCATCAAGGTATACAAGAAATAAGTTAATTTCTGTGACTTTGCCCTCTTTGTGCCTTCTAACAGCTAGAGTTTAAATCAAGAACAACAATAAGACTGGTAGCAGAGAGATGAAGGTGCCTGATATTCCCCAGGACAGATTGGTCGTGAGAATCTAGAGGCTGAGAGCTGAAAAGGAACCATAGAAAAAGGGGTGATATGATATCCCCTTTGTTTTAAGTCCAAGGGATTCTATGTTGGTGCAAGCCAAACAATAGACTCTGTAAGAGCAAAGTTCACAGCACAATAGGTGCTCCAAAATGGATGTCAATGCTAAAGGAAATTGGGCCACTTAGAAAATAGAATATTGCCTTTTGTCTTAAAATTCCAGCCAAATTTAACTCAGAGAAGATAATTTGGAACATAAAAGAGTGCCGTGTTTTCTCGCATTGGTTCAATCAGAACCCACGACTATGTCTAACAAAAGGCATTAATGTAATATCTGATGGTACTAAAAAGTAGTCAATAATTAATTCATTCATTTGATAAATATGTATTCAGTGTCCACTGTATATCGGGCACAGTTTTAGGCACTGAGGATAAATAATGGAATAAAGCAAATCCTGAACTTACATAGAATACAATCTAGTGTGAGAGATAAACATATAACAAGTAAACACATGGGTAATACAATGTCAGATTCCAAGTGTAAGGATATAGATAGTGCAAGGAGGTGATATTTAGGATGAGGTAAGCAGATATGGCTTGTTTAAGGTGACATTTATGTTAGATAGGAGAGAGGCAGGAGAAGTGTGTTCAGAGATGAGTTTGGAGGGGTAGCTGGGGTTCAGATCATAAGTGCACTATGGGCCATGATAAAATATTGTGGTGGCTTGGACATGAGTAATAGGAGGTGGTATACAGTCATCAAATTCTGTGGAAAGAGACAGAAAAACAAAGGGAATCCAGTTAAATTTGCTGACAAACTTCTGGGCTGATGCTTGAAAGACAGAGTTATGGTGCTTAAAATAAGCTTTTCAAGTAGATAAGGTGTATTTGAATATTTGATAATTGATATAGACAAAGTAGAGGCGTTTGCTTTTTCTTTGTCCCTTTCATGGTGGTAGCAGAGGTAAATTGTGAGAAGGTGCCAAATATTTGTAAAAACATATATCTGCCCCCTAGAGAATTTTCATATGATTCAATTCCATTATTTAAAGGGGTTTTTCTATAAACCACCCCCAGTTTGAAGCTTGACACAGTAACTAGACTAGCTATTCTATAACTGTCTTAGGACAACTTTGTCAACTGTGCTTTAATTTACAAAGGGTATTATTAAAGTGCATTCTTTTGACTGTTCTAAAGATTATATGCTCCAAAGTATTCTTTTAAAAACTAGGTGTTATATGCTTACAGATTTTCCCATTACAGATCACTTTAACTAGTAAGTTTTACCCTTTTGACAGAAGACAGATGAATGGATTCCTAGGGATCAGGGAGGAGTTGGTTGTAGAGAGGCATTTGGGATTTTTGAGGAACTATTCTACATCTTGATTATGATGGTGATGCACACTGGTCAAATTTGGGATGTGTTTTATTGCATGTCAATTATGCTTCAAAAAACAACTTTAAATACTTAAAAGGGGGTAGAGAGATAGAAATGATGAATATCTAGATTCAAAAATAAAATTTTGGGACAGATCTCTGCTGACCAATTGGCAATGAAGACCTCATCAAGGAAGATAAGGAGATTACCAGTGACCCCTGACTTGTAGTGGCACGGTCATTAAAATGTTTGTTGGTAATATATTTGGATGGGATGTTGAAATAGGCAGCCTCCAAGATGGTCTTCAATAACCAATGCCTCATATTCATGCCCTGGTGCAGTTTCCTCTCACATTGAATCAGGCTGATCCATGTGCCTAATAGCATGCTGCCAAAATGATCATGTGTGACATCTGTGGCTGAAGTTTCCACCTTAGTACCTCAGATCACTCTCTGGGGGAAGCCAGCCACCATGTCATGTGGACTCTCAAACAACTCTATAGGGAAACCATGCAACCTAACCTCAACAGTTAACAGTAATTTGCCAGCCAGGTAGAAGTGAATATTTTAGCTTCAGTAAAACCTTTATATAAGTGTAGACCTGGCTGACATGTGACTGAACCTCATGACAAACTAAGAACCAGAGGCCACTCAGATAAACCATTCCCAAATTGGAAGCCCAAAGAAATTATGAAAGACAATAAACATTTATAGCTGTTTTATACCACTAAATGTGGGGAGTATTTGTTATGGAGTAATAGATAACTAATACAGGTACTGATGGAAGAAACCACTTCTCATCACTTCTTTTAAAAAAAATATATTTTATTGATTTTTTTACAGAGAGGAAGGGAGAGGGATAGAGAGTTAGAAACATCAATGAGAGAGAAACATCGATCAGCTGCCTCCTGCACACCCCCTACTGGGGATGTGCCCGCAACCAAGGTACATGCCCTTGACCGGAATTGAACCCGGGACCCTTGAGTCCACAGGCTGATGCTCTATCCACTGAGCAAAACAGGCTAGGGCTGGAAGAGAATATATTAAGAGGTGCAATATAGCAGATGTTTGAGAAGTACTGGGGAGATAGTAATTATGAGGCTATTGATATGGGCAATAGTACATTGAAGAAAGGAAATACAAGGCTTGTCAGGATTACTCACCACTTAAAGACTAAGTGTGAAAATCATTGGATCTCTTTGGCAACATATAAAGAGATTCTCAATTCTAAGCCCCTACAGTCAGGAGGCAGAAAAGGTAAGGATCAGTCCTACAGCTTAATTATAAGAGTAACAAAGCTCCAAAATAGATTACTTTTCAAACATGGCAGGTCTGCAATGCCAAGGTTGAGACCCTCGGTGAGAAGCCATGGGATGCTAAGACTTGGGATGGGATATCAAAGTTGATGTATTAAAACACATTCTACACATTCTCCTGAGCCTCCCAAGTCTGCATAAGTGGCCCACTCTCTAGGTCAAAGCCGACACTTTTATTTCAAAATCTTGCAAAAATCTCTACCTTATAGGGCAGCCTATTCCTCCTCAGGGTCTATCTCAGGGTCTTCTAAGCCAACAACTAAAGTTGAGCGTTGGCATAACCCAACCAAAAGAGTAAGCACAGGGCTAGATCTGAAGGATGCTGCATTAAGGAGGGTAGGACATAAGTTGGATAAGAAAGAGTTTATTAATATGAGGACACTCTATCATTACACGGGATTTAATACCCTGGCAAACAACCTCAGAAGATGGAGCTAACCTACTGCTAAGACGACTCTGGGAAGTTTGTTGACAGTGATGACTCATGCTAAGTGAGATGAGGTACATTTGCCAGGTTCTTACAGCAGGCAAGATGGAAAGAATAAACAAGGCTGGGAGAAATGGGCATGCTACAGTGAATACATCTCATAAGACTAGAAAGCTCACCAGATGGCTAGTCTGTGGGAAGGCCAGGGGACAATATTTCTCAAGATGATAAATAATGGGCAGGTCAGAGGGGAACCAGCATTGCTGAGAAGCTCAGGAGTGGCTGTCATCTACAGGCCATGTTGATGATAGGAGATACGTCTATAAAATTGTGCTCCCTGATAATAATTGGGATGATAGGAGCCAGATCATAACAGAAACAAGATGGGAACATTTGTTATAATAAGAACCAAGGTTAGTGACTCAGCTGCTGAGAGTGCCTCTAACAGTTATTGACATGTTTTTTACCTTTCCAAGTGAATGATGTAGGCTCAGGTTTGGAAACTGAGAAAAACATGGATCCTGGAGGATGACCATGGTCTATTAAAAACTCAACTGAGTAGTATCCCTACTTGTAGCTTCTATGCCATATATGGTATCCCTGATAGAGCAGATTAATAAAGTCTCCGGTACATTGAATATGGCCATTGATCTGGTAAATGCATTCTTTTCTAATTTTATCAGAACGGATGATCAGGAACAGTCTACATTCACTTGAGACAGCCAATAGTATATATGTATAATCTTGTTCTCTTATGTTAACTCTTCTACCCTCTGTCAGGGGATTGTCCAAAAGGATCTGGACCATATGGATATTCTGCAGAAAATCAGAGCAGGCCAACATGTTGATGATGTCATGTTAATTAGACAGAATGATCAAGAAATGGCAAGTACGTTGGAGATCTCATTAAGGAACATGCATTTTAAGGGCCTAGAGATAAACCCAACAAAGACTCAGATATATGTCATGTTAGTAAATATCTTTGGGATGCAGCAACCTGGGACATGTCAGAACTTTCCATCAAATGTAAAAGACAAATTGTTGTATCTCACACCTCTCACCACTAAGAAGGAAACAAAGTGCACAGTATGACTCTTTGGGTTATAGAATATCATATTCTATCTACATTTAGGGATGCTGTTCTGATACAAATACCAGTACACATTAAAAGTTGACAGCTTTGAGTAAATCCAGTGCAGGAAACGGTTCCATAAAAGGTACAAGTTATGAAGCAAGCGGCTCTGCTCATTGGGTCACATGACACAGAAGACCTTATGAAATGAGCAATATCTGCAGAGAGCTGAGATGCTATACAGATTTTAGGCATGCCCCAGTGAGAATATCACATCATGGATCCTTGGGTTTCTGAAGAAAAGCTATGCCATTTGCAAATAAGAATCATATACCTCTTGGGTGCTAGTTTCTGAAGCTTTCTACTAAGACATAGCAAATACCTGGCCATGGTATATCAAGTGACCATATGGCCAGAATGACCCTCACACACTGGGCTCTTCTAGATGAACCATGTAATCAGTTTGGGTGAATACAGCAGAAATCTATAATTAGATGGACGTGGTGCATCCAGGGTTGTAATGAGTATGGCCAGAGGGAACTAGAAAACTTTATAAACAGGTGTCTCAGACCCCTATGGCATTCAACACTGCTGTACAAGGCGTGGCCTCAGCTCACACCTATGGCCACATGATGAGATGAGGGACATCCCTTATAACACCATGAGGGAGGAGGGAAAGTGTTGAGAAAGTTTCACAGATAGATTGGCTCAAAATTTTTGTGTAGGCCCAAAATTAATTACAACTGTACTACTGCCTCACTAATGGGTAGCACTGAAAAAGATTAGTGATGGAAAATTCTTTTAATGAGAAGAGCTTTGGGCAGTGAACTTGATTGATCATCCTGGTCACCAGGTCACCCCCTTTATATGGATAAAAAAAGCAGTTCAGGTTAGAATGTATACAGCCTTATAACTGATTTGATTAATTACTCTGAAACCTGATGGAGAAATATTAGCAGGTCAGGGTCGGAGAGATTTATGAAAAAGGAATACGGATGGATTAACATGAGTGGTCATGGAAAATGAAGATCATTGTATCACATAATGTCACTCACAAGACAACATCTGCCTGAGAAGAAGCCTTAAAACAACCAAATAGAAAGAATGACTCAGTCTGTTAACATTGCCCTATCTGTCATTGGCAGCCCCAGGTTCTTGAATAATACATAGATACTTGAAAAAAAAAAAACAACAACAGCCTGATGGGAGGAATTAGAGGTTCTGCAGCAAACCAAAAGCATAAGCTCTCCCTCCGTATTTGATCTGATACTGCCAAATGTCTAAACTTCCATAAGTGGAGACAAACATTGAATTTTTGGAATGGTACTATATTTCAAAAATAATTTTTGGTTTCAAGAACAATGGTAACATTGGAGACATCTTTACCTTGAAAAGACAAGCAATCCATCTCGAGTAGAATCAACATATATTCTAGAGATGGATTTGCCTTTTAGCTTGAAGGGCTCAACCAGCACCGTTAGCTGAAGGTGTACAGAGTTTCATCACCAATATAGGATCCTACACAGAATCACCTTGAGCTAAGGGACACTCTACAGCAAAGGAAGTATGAAACTGGGTACATGACCACAGGATTCATTGGTCATATCAGATATTGCACCACTTAGCTGTCTGATAGAATAATGGAAGAGTATAGTTAAGGAGCAAGCTTGGATATACCAGTGTATACTATGATGATGGGGCACCATCTTCCATGATGGACTATATAACCTAAATCAATGATCATTATATGGTGCTCTGTCTTCAATACACAGAATACCCGAGTTCAAGGTCTGAGGAGTAGAAATAGGAGTGGTCCCACTACATGACTCCCAGTGACTTGTGAAGTGAAATTTATATTTTTCACATCTGCTTTTTTCAGAAGCAATTATTTTCACCAGAGAACATTAAACTTTAAGTAGCTACTTTGGGATTGTCATATCAAGAGACCAGCAGCAAGAAAGAGATGCTTATGCTAGCAGGGATAATTAGCCATAATCATTAGGAAGAGGGAGAGTTGCCATCACACAAAAACAACAAGGAAGAAGATGTTTGGCATTCATGTGATGTGTCTCTTGATACTTCCTTGCCAATTTTTATGGAAAATGGAGAAGTGAAGCATCATTGACTGAGAAAGATGTGGTAACCATGAGGTCAGACCTCTAAAAGATGGCAGTCTGGGTCATCCCCACAAGGTAAGTCACCTAGACCTGTCTATGTACTAACCAAGAACATTTAAAATAGATGACAGAGGTAGGAGATTATGAGTGTCAGTTGTAGCCTTAAGACCAGTTACAATAGTACCAGCCTATAGTTTATTCTGCTAATCGTTTTCTTTTAAGTTTCTCCAGGAAAATATGTCCACCAGAATCATGAAGGAGCTGCTCTCAGAAAGCAAATTTGAGCAATGCTGATGGTGATCTATTTGGATGTTGTGATGTTCTGTGTATATTTCCTACTTCAGTGCTAATCACTCATTCCTTCAGCTACTGGAAATTTCCTTCTGATAAAGTAGCCACCTTACCCCAGACCCTGCTCTCTTCCAAGGACCTGCCCTCATCCCATGACTGGTTGATGCTAGATAAAAGGACCAGCTGCCTTGCCATAACTTGGGACAATTCTAAAGCCCATTTCAGTTTCAAGCTCTCCCCAAAATGGTGAAGATCTTTGTTGTAACTGAATCACAGTTCAACTTTTCTCTATTCCTAGTCCTAGATTCTTCACTCTCAAAGGTTTTGATTCCAAAAACACTCCCCAATAAACTTTCTACATACAAATTTCCATTTCAAAGTCTATTTCTCAGAGACCCCAATCTACACATCAGGATTAGGTGTTATTATTAGACACTTGGTATATATTAATTTAATTTAATTTAATTCCCCCAAATAAATGGTAAGGTTAATATTAAATCAAACCCATTACATTGAGAAAAGTGAGATTTAGCAAAGTTAAATATCTTACCCCATATCACACAGTCTATAACTGATAGAGTCAGAAAATCCAGTTCAGCAAACTTCCCAAGCCTGTGAAAAACTATGAATGGCTGAGTATTGCTGTCAGAAGCAATAGCATGAACAAAGATATAGATATATGATAAATAGATAATAGATTGTTAAATGGATAGATATATAATAGATAGATCTTCAGATAGGTAGATAAATAATAGATCAATAAGTAGATAGACAGATAGATAGATGACTTAAATGCTGGAGTATTCAGGATAGCAGTGAATGGTGGTTGTAGTTTGTGGACAAGAAAAGAGGTAGAGGGAGACAAGCCTGAAAAAGTCAGAAGAGTTCAAATTGAGATAAGCCAAGAATACTGCAGCAGACACGGACTTGACCCAAAACTGAATTAGTTCTGTAGAATTTTCAATGATATTCTAATCCTCCAAAACAAAACAAACAAAATAAAGCAAAAAACAATATGGCCTCTTGACAAAGGGAAAACTAATGGAAAATGTGCACTTCCCCCTTAATTCTGTTACATCTTTGCCAGGTGTGAGAATAGGCAGAGGGTGGAGGTAGAAGTTTATGGCAATAGCATAGAAAGAAATCCAAAACCCCCTCTCCAAGGTGTTGATGGTGAAGGTGCCAGTCATGGAATGCTGCACTTCTACCCTCCTGTGTTTATTCAGCCCTGGGGCTGAGGTTTGCCTTGGAGTTGTAACCTTTATAAGGGGTTTGCTTAATGACAGAATTATTCAGCTGCATACCTCACCCCAATTAGAAAAAGGCTGTTTGAATTCTAATTGGCCTTGACACAAGTCTGCTTAAAGAGATTCCCCACGAATTATAGAGCTACTTTCAGAGTTTGGCTTGGCCGGGAATAAGAAATGTAACACGGTTTTTCGAGTTTTCTGCACTTACCATGAAACGACCAAGCCACAGGTATCAAACATGCTTTGTTTTTGTGTTATAATCACATTACAAATTGAACATTTCCACATGTGAAAGTTGGCAAATCTAACGTGAATGATTATGAAGATCGTAATTACATATATCAGGTATATATGGCCTACATATTTTCACTCACATGAAATTGTATTTTCTCAAGTCCCTAGACATCCATGTGTAGTGTGTTTATAGGATGGAAAACCATCATCCTATACATAAACCAAAAATGTATATTTTTAAACAGTTATTGCCAGGTCAGGTGATAAGTTGACATAATATTTGGAAGGTGCAAATACCAGGAAGGGATAGAGATTCCCAAGTTAACCATGAGGAAATGACTAACAATAATAGGTTGAAATCAAGAAGAATATAATTTGAACTAAATGTCAGGAGGAGAAAAAAAATAAGCTTCCTGGCTATAATAACTGTTAGGCTAGGAAATAATTCCCAAGGGAAGTGGAGACCTCTTCCTTACCCTGGACTCTGGAAATGAGGTGTGCGTTCCTGGAGTCCCTTATAACAGGTCGTTCCGCCTGTGGAGAGGAAGGATATCTTTCTGTTTCTATGTTCTATGACTTGGCATTAAGGGGGTAAATCTCAAAAATAATCATATAATTACCCACTAAATGTTCACCAAAGCACCTTTGAGTGAGATCCTGCATTTATTTACCTTGCGATGAATATTATGTGTTCTGTTCCTTCACAGCCACGAAAAATCCCACAGTCATGCATTTGTAGCAACCCGGAATTCTTTTACTCCAAACTCAGCTTGGTCCTGATGACCATGGGTGGTCTTTTACTCATCTCTCCTGCCACTATAATGGAGATTTTTCTCTAAAAAAAGCAACTGTATAAACCAGAGGTTCTCTCCTCATCCCCTTATCAATGCCCACTGCTTGCTCTCAACAGACACTATGTCCTAGTTCGCAGAGAAAATGAAAGCATAAAGGCTGAGCACTATCAAACTCCCTCCCCATCTACAAATTAATCTGTATTCATAATTTCCCTTCTTTCCTGTGGAAATCCTTCTTCCTGTCCCTGCTGTGTGCTACATCCTGACCCCTATTATCTCCTACAGGGACTTGTTTTGTCTGTCACTCACACTTTTTTCAAGCTCTCAACAACTCCCCCAAGGTTAATTATTTCCTCAAGCATGTAATATGATTTTGTTCACATTTTGGGGGCGGGAGGGTTGTTTCCCTTGGGCCCTGATAAGCAGATCACATTGTTGTTGGGTACACCCCAAAGGCCAAGGGGTTGCCATAGGGTATATGTTGGCAGGAAAAGAGGTGTGGATGAGATTTGGACTTACAGGCTGGGTGACCACACCTATGTATGTCTGCAAGATTCCTCACAGTATGAAGATTCCAGAGGTGGAGGAAAAAAGAAGAGGCTCCTGTTGGTTGTAGGGGGTTGGGGCCGACCTCTCTAAGCCTCTACATTGCAGAGCAGAACTCTGAGGAATTCAAGAGTTCACAAATCAAGCCTGGCCTTCCCGATGGTTCTATAGGTATATTTATCAAGTTAGAAGGGTAGAGGTAGAACATGTTTAACAGCTCGTTCTATTGGTTCACAGCTTTTCCATATTAGACGTACAATATATTTGCCTCCACTGATATGCTTTCCTGGGCCCTGATAAGACAAAGGTTGACCAACCTCAAATTACTATACGCTGGCTTCATATATATACCATTCTATTGCAAAATTTACTGTTACAATTTTAAAAAATCAATGATCCTTTTCCATTTTTTTCTATTTGACACTACTAACCAATTCCTCCGCCAGACTCTTTTCCCTCAACATCCCACAACTGTCCCCAGTTTTCCTCCTTCTTTCTGCCCTTTCTTGTCTTCCACGGGTGCCTCAGCTGCCATTAGTCATCTAAATGGTAATATTTCCCAGAATTCTGTCCTTGGGCTTATTTTCTTCTCATTGTACATTCTCCTCTATCATTTGTAGATTTCTACTTCCAAATCTATAATTTACATCAATGAGTCTCAGCCTAGGCCCATCCTATATAATAAAAGGGTAATATGCAAATTGACCCTAATGGCAGAATGACCAGAACAATCGCTTGACCAGTCACTATGAGGCACACTGACCACCTCTCGGTCCCTCTCCCAGCCGGCAGACTCCGATCACCCAATGACAAATGGGGAACTGGGGTGGGTGGCGGCAGGGGACGGGGCCAGCTGCCAGCAGCTGGGGTAGATAGACCTGATTGCAGGCCAGGCCTAGGAACTGTATCCACACATGAATTTTGTGTATTGGGCCTCTAGTTTTCTTATGTCCAGATAACTCTTTCAAATGGGCAATACCATATTAATATCTCACATGCACCTCAGACTTAAAATGAACAAAATTGAACAGTTCACTCTCTATCCCCCGATATACACATTTCTTTTATTGCATTCCTTATGTCTACAAATGACACTACCATCTACCTAGTTCCCAAACAAAAATCTGGAAATTTTTCTTTAGAATTATCTTCTTTATGTCTCCTAATTCTTCACCAACTACTATTGATTGACACTACTTCTTAAGTCCAATTGACTGCCAGTCCATTCTCTTTATTATTCCAGACAGTTTTAAGATATATTTAGTTTTTAAAACATACTCACCATTTCCCTCAAAGATCATTATAACACCCCCAAACTTATTGTTTACCATGCTGTGAGATGAAATCCATTAGTGGTTATGAAATCATTTTAGTGGATCATGACCAGCACTTTTTTTTTCTTTTCTTTTTTTTAATATATTTTTTATTGATTAAGATATTACATATGTGTCCTTATCCCCACGTTACCCCCTAACCCCCCCCATGCCCTCACCCTCCCGTTGTCCATGTCCATTGGTTAGGCCTACATGCTTGCATATAAGTCCTTTGGTTGATCTTTCCCCCTTACCCCCACCCTCCCCTACCTTCCCTCCAAGGCCAATCAATGCCTCTCCGTCTCTGGATCAGTCCTTGTTCATCAGTTTATGTTGCTCATTATATTCCACAAATGAGTGAGATCATGTGGTATTTATCCTTCTCTGACTGGCTTATTTCACTTAGCATAATGCTCTCCAGTTCCATCCATGCTGTGGCAAATGCAGTTCCATCCATGCTGTGGCAAATGGTAAGAGTTCCTTTTTCTTCTTCCTCTTCTTAAAGAATACCTTTCAGCATTTCATATAATGCTGGTTTGGTGGTGATGAACTCCTTTAGCTTTTTCTTATCTGTGAAGCTCTTTATCTGACCTTCAATTCTGAATGATAGCTTTGCTGGATAAAGTAATCTTGGTTGTAGGTTCTTGCTATTCATCACTTTGAATATTTCTTGCCACTCCCTTCTGGCCTGCAAAGTTTCTGTTGAGAAATCAGCTGACAGTCGTATGGGTACTCCCTTATAGGTAACTGACTTTTTTTCTCTTGCTGCTTTTAAGATTCTCTCTTTGTCTTTTGCTCTTGGCATTTTAATTATGATGTGTCTTGGTGTGGTCCTCTTTGGATTCCTTTTGTTTGGGGTTCTCTGCACTTCCTGGACTTGGAAGTCTATTTCTTTCACCAGGTAGGGGAAGTTTTCTGTCATTATTTCTTCAAATAGGTTTTCAATATCTTGCCCTCTCTCTTCTTCTGGTACCCCTATAATTCTGATGTTGGTACGCTTGAAGTTGTCCCAGAGGCTCCTTACACTATCTTCGTATTTTTGGATTCTTTTTTCATTTTGCTTTTCCGGTTGGGTGTTTTTTGCTTCTTCGTATTTCAAATCTTTGACTTGATTCTTGCGATCCTCTGGTCTGCTGTTGGGAGTCTGTATAATATTCTTTATTTCAGTCAGTGTATGCTTAATTTCTAGTTGGTCCTTTATCACAACATCGAGGGTCTCACTAGATTTCTTAAGGATCTCAATACATTTATCGGCGGTTTCCATAAAATTCTTGAAAAATCTTAGAACCGTGGTTTTGAACTCTATATCCAGTCGTTTGCTGTCCTCCATTTCTGTCATTTGTGACCTGTTTCTTTGTCTTCGCATTTTGTCTGCTTCCCTGTGTTGGTAGAGTGGTTTTGTGTGCTAGGTGTCCTACAGGGCCCAGTGGCTCAGCCTCCCCAGTTACCTGAGGTGGACACTCTTGGTGCACCCCCTTGTGGGCTTTGTGCACAGTCTTGTTGTAGTTATGCCTTGATTGTTTTAGGTGTCACTGGGAGGAATTGACCTCCAGGCCAATTGGCAGTGAGAATCAGCTGTGTCTGCAGTGGGAGAACTTCTGTGCTGAAGACACCCTTCTGGGGCAAGACTTGCTTCAGTGGGGCTTTGGTGCTCACTGAGTCTGCCCCCTGAGTGTGTTCCTTATGAATCTGAGGAGTTGTAATCTGGGTGGTCCCACTCTGACCACTGGGTACACTGGCTCTTGGATCTAAGGAGGTGCTAATTAAGCCTCTTCCTGAGGTTACCCAGCAGGAGCTATGAAGAGATATGCAGATTCCCCTTCCTTTTTTGGGGGTTTGGGGGTGCCCAGATGAGGCCCAGCTGAGAAGCAATGCAAGCTGCTGTGGGGCCTTGGGCCTTCTCTTGAAGTTCTGGGTCTGTCTGGTCCAGCTGCAATTTGTTAGGTAGTTGTCAGATTGTAAAGGACCCGGGCATTCATATGCAAAAGGCTTTGCAGCAGCCTGGATGGGGCGGGGTCTCAGAATCAACAGGGCGGAGCAAGCAGCTATGGCTGATTCTCAGCCCTGCCCTAAGGGGCCGCGCATCTCAGTGTCCCGGTAATTGCTGCCAGCACCTCTGAGGGAAAGCCGCCCTCAAGTTCCGAGTTCCGCCTGCTGCCAGACCGTCCAGTTTCTCCCTGTATGAGCCCTGGGACCCCAGAGATTTCCCGGAACCGGAGTTCAGAGCAGTCAGGAGCTTGTGACTCCCTCCCCTCTGAGTCTCAGTGTGCTTTTCTCTTTCCTTCTAGTTGTAGAATTTCCACTCAGCCAGCCTTCCTGTAGTTCTGGATGATGTCCGTTTTGTCTTTTTGTTGTATTTTTGAAGTTGTTGTGGGAGGCAGCAATTTCCGGTGTTTACCTATGCCGCCATCTTGGTTTCCTCTCATGACCAGCACTTTTTAAAAAATAAAATTAATAGAATAAACTGGAGCAGAATAGAAAATGTCAGAATGAAGTGCATGAGTTAAAGGCAATTTTTATTGAAACCTTTGATTTACTTATATTTATGTATATACACATTCAAATGTACAGATATATAGATTACATCTTACCTGGTATGGATTCTGACACCAATTCCAGTGTGTATGCTTTAGGGTGGGGCTCGATTTCCCACATATTCAAGTGATTTTTCAACACCAGCTGGTGTGTAATTCAGTTCAACTCTGACATCTACCCAGCAATAGCATCAGATTGCACAGGTTAGGGGATCAGTCCTATAAAACTGTCTTTCCACCCCCACTTCAGACACCAGTCACTTCTGATCAACTAGCCATAGATTAGAGATTTCAATTACCTCCTTTTCAGGTTTGATTAATTTGTTAGAGTGGCTCACAGAACTCAGAGAAACATTTTACCTACTAGATAATTGGTTTATTATAATAAGGATATAACTCAAGAACAGCCAGACAGAAGAGATGCATAGGGCAAAGTGTAGGGGAAGGGCTGATAGCTTCCATGCCCTCCCTAGCTAGTCACTGTATCTGAATCTCCAGATATTCACTAACTCAGAAGCTCTCTGAGCCCCATATTTTGGAGTTTCTTATGGAGGCTTTGTGTAGAGCAAGAGTAGAGAGGACTTTTTAGACACCTTTGACAATCCAATATGCAGTCACTGTCAGCCATGACAATTATGTCAGGTGATGTAATACAACTGAGGTAAAGGGATGTAACTGGAACACCCTTAGGAGGGCCTGAAACACCCAAAACCACAAGTCTGGACACTTGAATAAGGACTCCATCTGGACACTGATGTGTGTGGGACATTGAACTGCTGTGAGCTATAAGAACTGAGAACTGCCCGACCAGTGTGGCTCAGTGGTTGAGCATTGACCTATGAACCAGGAGGACAAGTTTGATTCCAGGTCAGGACATATGCCCGGGCTGCGGCCCAATCCTTGATAGGGATGTGCAGGAGGCAGCCAATCAATGATTCTCTCTCATCATTGAGGTTTCTATTTCTTTCTCCCTTCCTCTCTGAAATCAATAAAAATATATTTTTAAAAACCCACAACACTCAGAACTCTGACCACTCAATGCTTGAACTTGGCTGTACCACACCGGTCACTCTCAGATCCCTGCCAGAGTTCCATTCCATGGGACACATGCCACGTGCCACCACTGTAACCACCTGGCTTGAGACCAACACCTGCCTCGCCACCTGTGGATGCTGCCAATGACTGGGACTTTGTGCTGGATTCTCACTCTGCTCTTTTCACTTCTATCTCATAAGCTCCCCCTCTCTGTGTGTAAGCTGACCTCTCTAGAGGTCAGGAGGTAGGACTGAAAGTTCCAATTCTCTAATCACTTGGTTGGGGTTGGCTCCATCAGCAACCAGCCCCCTTTCTTAAGTGCAGTCTTAAAGTCACCTCATTAACATAAAAAATATACTTTTTTGTCTTTTGACTCACATCACTTAGAAAATTCCAAGGGTTTTAGGAGCTCTGTGCCAGAAATGAGGGTGAAAAGGAAATATATATTTCTTACTGTAAATCACAACATCACATTTGGGTTTCAATTTTAATTTTTTACTTTTACTATGGATATCTGCTGCAAAAGTTTGAGAACTACTCAGTTTCTAGTCTTGACCACTCTAGTCCTTTCTCCTAGGCCAGGGGTGGGCAAACTTTTTGACTCAAGGGCGACAATGGGTTCTTAAACTGGACCGGAGGGCCGGAACAAAAGCATGGATGGAGTGTTTGTGTGAACTAATATAAATTCAAAATAAACATCATTACATAAGGTACAGTCTTTTTTTTTTTTTAGTTTTATTCATTTCAAACGGGCCGGATCCGGCCCGCGGGCCGTAGTTTGCCCACGGCTGTCCTAGGGTGAGCTTTCTAGATTCTAAATCTGATCACATTCTGGCACTGATAACTCTTCTGTAGTTCCTCATAGTCACCTATGGGATACATGCAAAGTCTTCACATAAATTTAGAGATTTGTAATCATCTGGCTTCTCTAGCCTCATCTGATACTCCCTCCCCATATGCATCCAGCTCCTTACCCAAACAGTCCTCCACAATTCCTTGAACTCAGCTCCCCATGGCTCTGGGTTTTTATACTATTATTTCTTTTGTTCAAATGTGCTACCCTCCATTGTCTGCCTAACTAAACTACACACTCTGTAGGCTTCTGGTTATTAAAGTCCATGAAGCATTCTGACCATTCCTTGGGTAGAATTTTGAATGCATGCCCATGGACAGTTTCATGGTAGTCAGCAAAAGTTCCACACTTTCCCCTCAATGCAGGGCAGGGAGAATACCTCCAAGCCTCACATACCCAATGTACATTTTGGCATATCTCCCTCCAGTGTATATGCTAACTTTTACAAAATTTTAATTACCGCTTATATTCAGTTCTGTTTTCAACATCTTACTTTAACATGGTACCCTAAAAAAATTTTTTCCCATGTCATCTCCCACTGCCACAGTAATTTGCTCCAGGCTCACTTTGCTCTAGTGAAGGGGTCCTCAAACTACGGCCTGCGGGCCACATGCAAATACAAATATTGTATTTGTTCCCGTTTTGTTTTTTTACTTCAAAATAAAATATGTGCAGTGTGCATAGGAATTTGTTCATAGTTTTTTTTTAAACTATAGTCCGGCCCTCCAACGGTCTGAGGGACAGTGAACTGGCCCCCTGTTTAAAAAGTTTGAGGACCCCTCCTCTAAAAGGACAGTGATGTCAGTGACGCACAAGCCTACAACTGTGAGGTAAATTCAAGAAGAGAAGTCAGTACCGGCCGGTGTGGCTCAGTGGTTGAGCATTGACCTATGAACGAGGAGGTGAGGGTTCGATTCCTGGTCAGGGCACAGGTTGAGGGCCCAGGTTGAGGGCTGGATCCCCAGTATAGAGGGCGTGCAGGAGGCAGCTGATCAGATTCTCTTTCGTCATTGATGTTTCTCTCCCTCTCCCTTCCTCTCTGAAATCAATAAAACAGTTTGCTGACCACTGGTCTAGGAGATCCATCTGCCACCAGAACTATGATTCCCAGCATTCCTGGTGCTGCCCGCGCTCTGGGCTTCCACTTCTGGTCCTGGGGCTGCCACCAAAACTACTATTCCCAGAATTCCTGGTGCTCCCCACGATCTTGGTTTCCCCTTCCTGCTCTGTCTTTGTCCCATGGCCTCCCACTCTGCCAAGTCCTCCAAGCCGCCAGCTCTCCCACTCTGCTCTCTGCCTGGCACCTGACATGCTGGGTTAATTTGCATACTCACTCATGATTGGCTGGTGAGGGTAGCTGAGGGATGGTCAATTTACATGTTTCTCTTTTATTATATAGGATGAAAAACCTACATTGATTAAAACTGTTATTGGCTCCTTAATAGATAGATTGATTACTACAAAAGAGGGAAAGTTCCAAATTGTTAATAAATAATGTTGAGGAAACTAAGTAGAATCCCTACCTTACAACTTACAACAAAATAAACTTTATATAAAACAAAATATAATTTAAAAATAATCAGAGTGGGGAACTTCTGTCTCTACTTGAGCAAACCAAAAAAAGAAAGAAAAGATCAATGAATTCCACTGCAAAAAATAATCTCTGCAAGGTAAAAACAGGAAATGGCAAAATATACATTAAAATTATAATTAATATCACAAGTAAAAGGCTGTTTACTTAAGTAAAGAGCTCCTTGGGAAAAAAAAACCAATAAATCAGTAAAAACACGGGCAAAAGACAGGAACAAAAAACTAAACAGATACCTTACATAAAACAAAAAACCTGTCTTTAAATACTGTATGAAAATATTCACCCAACCTCACTTGGAGTGACAGAGATCCAAATATCGGATTATCTGTTGTGTTGCTATGGGGAAACACTCATTCATTAATGATAGGATTATTAATTTCTGACAACAATCAGGAATTAATCTAATGCCTATACTGTTTGACCTTGCAATTCTATGGCTACTTACCAGTGTATTCATTGGAGTATTGTTCTGAATAGTAAGATATTGGAAATTATTCTAAATTTCTATTGGTAAAGGATTGGTCAATCGAATTATGCTACAATGGAATATTATGTACTTGAAAAAGAAGAGGAGGAAGAGGAAGGAGCAAAGGAGTAAAAGAAGAAAAAAGAGAACTTTATTTGAATTTATATGCAATGGTGTCCAAGATAAGTAAAAAATCCAGGAGATATAGTATGCTACCATTTGTGGGAGAAATAAAAGAATATGAATGTCTTCTGGAAAGATATCCAAAAATCTTACTATAGAATTTGTGTTTATGGAGAAGAACCAGGTTTCCGGGATGTTTGAATATCTACTTTGAGCAGATTTTACCCACGCAAAAAGATAAATTAAATAACAATCAAGGGAAGAAATTATATATATAATTTCTTCCTTTTATAATGTTTGAATATCTATTTTGAGTAGATTTTACCCACGCAAAAAGATAAATTAAATAACAATGAAAAGTACAAAGAAAAAAAACACAGGAGGGAGTACAGTGAAACTCGATACTGGTAATTTGTTGCTACTCTTTGTTGCACATGGATTATGCACCAAAATCTTCATATGCATCAATGTTTGAAGACTTCATGTAGTAGTTGTTACTATGTAGTAGTTGTTAGTATTCCCATATTATCATGCATTAGTTAATAACAACGTTGTGAGCCTTTTCTGGCTGGGTCTGGGTCGAACTGCACATTTTGCACTATGCTTTTTCTTGCTACAACACATTTTGCTGAGATTCTCTTTAACTCAATGGTGCCACATCTCACTAGCCAACTTCTAAGCCATCTATCTTTTTACTTGCCCCTCTGCATCCCCTCTCCACCCTCTCAGGCTCAGACAAACCCATGTACATACAGAAATGACTGTTTGGAAAGCAAGCACCTACCGTGAAGTGACCCAGAACTTTGTACTGTTCCATGGATAATTGTAGGAAACCAACAAATAGTTTTCATGCTCAAGACATATGTGAGTAATTGGTCAAAGTTAAGTGGCATCCATCCTACTCCGCATAGCTGGACTATTCATGCAACCCTCAACCCTTGCATTCCTCTGCAGTGTTCTGTTTACATGGGCGAAATTCTAAGCACATGGCTATATCTTAGGCAGTCTTCATGATCGGATTCCAAATGGTCAAAAGACAAGGAGCAGGATAGAGTTCATACAAAACATGTAATTGCTGGTTAATCAGCGAAAGGGTAAACTGGCATCTTGTCCTCAGGGTGGAAGAGTGTGTTCACAGCCATGGAGTCAGATACACCTAAGTGGGGTCCCAGTTCTTTTAATAACCTGCTGCATAACTTGGGTCAGTTTCTTAACCTTTTTTAGCTTCAGTTTCCCAAATGACAAAAATGGGAAGAAGAATAATACTGGCTGTCTCATGGACAGAATTGTTGTGACAATTAAAAGAAATAAAAGCATTATCCTAGATATTCAAAAGTGCTAGATAATTGTTGTTTTAGGTACTATTTGAATACCCTACCAGCCAAACCACCAGAAAGTCCTATTGGTCCTTCCTCTATAACATAACCCAAAGGAGACACTTCTTCCCTCTTCTGCAACTTGCTCCCTGGGTTACCTAGTTTCCCGAATTCCATTCACTTCACATATCAGAATGTCTGAGGCTCTTTGCACACTTCTCTCTACATCTGTGTAGCAGTTCATTCAGATCATTTACCTCAGGTCCTGACATGCACATCACCAGCTCAGAGAGGCTTGCCCCAACCAAAGTAAGCTTTTGTTTTGTATATCCTCCAGCACCTAGAACAGTGCTAAATAAATATTTTCCTTCAAAATATTCCTGTACTACATTGCGTAATGTCATGTAAGTTTAAAACAAATTTCTTAGTATATGCTGAGTAATTGCCATTCTCACGTGTTTTTCTGTCATCATCAAAAAGCAAACTACTTTTTATCATTTCCCTCTTTTCGTTTTTTCTTTCTTTATTTTATTTCATTTTTCCCCATCATCATTTATCTCCTGATACCCTCTTCCACTTCCAATCCTACCCTCCCTTCCTCATTCTTGATCATTTTCTTCATAAGGAAGACTAGTATATTTCAAGACAGAGGTCATTGGAAGTACATGAAAGAAGTTGTTCTCATTTTAATTATTTAAATTTTTTATCATAGTCAAAGAAAATCTCAATTTATAGCTAATGTTTCTCTGGCATCTCTCTAACACTTCCTAAATTTCTTCCTTTTATTCAATAAAGAGCAAGTAGACAAAGAGACCACAGTCGTAGGTGGGCAACACTATTGTATTAATTAGAATAGGCTTTGCTATGGGTTAAAAAGAAACATACACACACTCAATGTCTCAGTGTCTGAACTGAACAAAAATATATTTCTTATTCACAGTTCATATCTTAATGGGCTTGTGTTCAGGATGGAAGCAATTCTATGCCACCATTCATCAAGGACCAGTGCCAAGGCTCTACCATCGTATAGTTGCATCACCTAGAACTTGCAGCTTTCTTCATCAATTCAGAGGAAGAGAATTGAGAGAACTGTTTATTGTCAATTAACTTATTTCACCCAGAAGTTACCAGATATTTCCAGCGAGGTGTGATGGAAGGTACTGGTGGGAGATGAGAAGGCACAGGAAGGGTGACTCCATTGGCAGTAGCACCAGGTGATGTAAGCACTCAGGGGTAGAGGCAGCCTCTGAAAGGCAGCAGCAGCCATCCTTCCCCAACCCCTTGGTGAGCGGGGTGCAGGCCACTTCCTGGTCTCTGGCTTACAGGCCTTTTCTTCCTTTGGCTCTACCAGCCCTTCCAATGCTTTGGGATGCAACCCACTGCGTTAAATCTTTCTCTGCTTAAAATATTTGGAGTGGTTTCTGGTTTCCTTTCTAGACTTCTGATTCAGACAAATGCTTTCGTTTCCTACTGACCATGATTATGGCATGCACCTGAAAGTCTGCAAATCCTCTTATGAGTCAATCTGCTTTCATTCTGGGTAACACGTGGCTGCTTGGCTACAGTTGTATTGCCAGTCTTAGTAGAACAGTACTTCACTAGGAGTCATAATTGGAGCATTTACAAAAATAATTTTTCCTTCAAGAAATTCTCCGAAACAATTACTCCTGAGAGTATTTTAGATCCTATGTTTTCTGAAACCGTTCTAATTGTGCATGTGCTGCATGCTAGTCCTCTCATTGCTCCTGATATTACTAACTCCTGTGTCCTGCCCTGAGAACACTGCCCCTTGCAAAATTCTTAGTTCTCCTATCATACAGGTGGTGTGGACATTTATTGTCTTTGAAGTCCATCATTTATTCCCACTTATTCGGGAGGAGCCTCTCAATTTGGCTCCAGGAGACCTGGCCTGTTCTGCCTCGGGCTTTTAGATGAATTCAGTGGTGCTCTTGATCAAATAGGGTTCCAAGTAAGGACAGTTTCATGCTTCTCACCTAGAACTTTAACCTGGACCCAGACTGACAAAGAAGCCTGAACACAGTGTCATCGTGATGACAACAGCCTAAGAGGCTGTCCACTGGTTCTTGCTATTGCCTACCTGCTGGCTGTGGGCCATGTTTTAGGCCTGGCCCCCCAGCTTTTCCTTTCATTTTTATGGGCTCTCCCGTATTCACCTGGTAATTTGCTTCTCTGTTTAAGTTGAATAGTATTACATTCTTTCAGCGTAATGAACCATATAAACAGAGAGGAGTTATATATTTTTTTCCTTTTTAATTGTGGTAAAATATTCATAGCATAACATTTATCATCTTCACTATTTCAAGTGTACAATCCAGTTCTGGGAAGTGCATTCACACTGATGTGCAACCAAGATCTAAAGCTCTTTTCATCTTGAAAAACTGAAACTCTACACCCGTTAAACAATAACTCACGTTTCCTCCCTGACCTCAGCCACTGGCAACCACCATTCCACTTCCCAGCTCTATACATTTGACTATTCAAGGTGCCTTATATGGGTGGAATTATACAGTATGTGTCCTTTTGTGACTAGCTTATTTCACTTAGCATTATGTCCTCAAGGTTTTTTTCATGTTGTAGTATGTGTCAGAATTTCTTTCTTTTTAAGACTGAATAATATTCCATTGTATGTGTAGACCACATTTTGTTTATCTATTCACCCATCAATGGACACTTGGGTTTCCCCTACTTTTTGGTTATTGTGAATAATGCTGTTATAAACATGAATATACAAACATTTTTTGAGACCATGCTTTCAATTATTTTTGGTATATATTTCCAGTAGTGGAACTGCTGGATCACATAGTAATTCTGTTTTTAATTTTTTGAGTAACATAAATACTGTTTTCCATAGCGACTGCACCATTTTACATCCCATCAATAATGCACAAGGGTTCCAATTTCTCCACATTCTCACCAGTATTAGCAAACTTGTTATTTCCTACATTTTTTATAGTTGCCATCTCACACCCTTTTTCTAAATACATGTTGCACCAAGGACAGTCTCTTGTATTCAGAAATGAGTTATGCAGGATAAAATGAGCAATTAAATACTAGCCTAAGTCTCTTGGGGAAGAGTTGGCTGGCTTTCTTGCTGGGGCTCCTGGACCCAGTCTGTTGTTGTTTTTCACACTTCCCACTTCTCCTCAGATTCCTTCCATTACTAATTCTTTAAAATTATGAAGAGAATGAAATAGTACACTTTTAACTACACTTACTTGCACATTTGCTTCTTCTCATGATGAGTCCCTAACCAATTTAGAAAGGGCTTAACACATGCCATGTTAAAAATTTCAAAATGAAAGTTTGAGGAAAATTAAAAAAAAAAAAAAGTTAAGCCTGGCTGGTGTGGCTCAGTGGTTGAACATTGACCTATGAACCAGGAGGTTACGGTTCGATTCAGGGTCAGGGCACATGCCCAGGTTTCAAGCTTGATCCCCACCCAGTGTGGAGCATGCAGGAGGTCGCTGATCAATGATTCTCTCTCATCCTTAATGTTTCTGTCTTTCCCTCTCACCTTCCTCTCTGAAATCAATAAAAAATATATTTTCTCAAGTTAAGAAGGAAACTGGAAACACCTACTAGGATCATGCAAACAGGATGACTAAGGCCCTTCTCTTCTTAAGGAAGCATTTAGGATCTTTCAAAAGCACTAGTATTGCTGGTTCTGACTTGAGATAACCTGAATAAAGAAAGGTTGGAACCAGTGCTTGGCACTCACCTTTCAAACTCTTCACAGCCAAGACTCAGACGCCTATAAGAAGGAAACTCAAAACACCTACTAGGATCATGCAAACAGGATGACTAAGGCCCTTCTCTTCTTAAGGAAGCATTTAGGATCTTTCAAAAGCACTAGTATTGCTGGTTCTGACTTGAGATAACCTGAATAAAGAAAGGTTGGAACCAGTGCTTGGCACTCACCTTTCAAACTCTTCACAGCCAAGACTCAGACGCCTAAATGTCTCCCAGGGAAGAGCTGCATCTCTGACAGCCTCTCTCTGCCGGCACATTTCGTAGGTTTGCAACATTTTTGGATTTCTTCAGCTGTGCCTGCACCAGAAGGCCTGAAAAGCTTGGCTAAGTGTGAGCGAAGGAGCCAGGCAACCCTTAGATTCTCAGCCAGCCCGTTCCCAGCCAGATGACTTTGAACAAACTCCTTCAGCTCGCTGAGCTCCAGTTTCCTCATCTGTGAAACAGGAGTAATTCTTCCTGCATGCAGGCCTACTGTGATGATTAACTGACACTGACTTAACAGGCTCGTTACAAATGAATAATTCATTGTATTTATTCTGTACAGAAGGAAGAATGGTTGGTGGGCATTATCTGAAAATAAAAGCAGGAGTGTGCCTAGTCTTTGATTGGGCTGTAGCTGTCCTTGAATATTTTTTTTGAGAGCTCTCAACAACTATACTGGATGTCTCATGTTTTTCAAAGGGCTGAGAGCTTTTGGTTATTTTTTTCCAAGCCACATATTTATTCAAGAAACATCTCTAATTTTTTTCTTTTTTTAGAAAACATCCGTTTCCACTTTTGTATAGCCTACAATAGATTTCTGTTATATTCTACTTTTCCTGTTAGCATAGTGCTTGCATATGTGTGCTTATACGCTACATGCACACAAACACACACATATTCTATTCCCTTAACTATTACAATGAAAATTAGAAAATGCCTTTCATGTATAGAACTTTTACCAAAAATTTCCAAAAATGTACTTTGATATTTTATTTTTTATTGATTTCAGAGAGGGAGAGGGAGAGAGATAGAAATATCAATGATGAGAGATAATCATTGATTGGTTGCCTCCTGCACACCCCACACTGGGGATCAAGCCCACAACCTGGGCATATGCTCTGACCAGGAATCAAACCATGACCTCTTAGATCATAGGTGGATGCTCAACCACTGAGCCAAGCTGGCCGGGCTACTTTTATATTTTTGATCTTCACAGAAACTTAATGCAGTGGCAGGAGAAGCAGGTAATATTCCCCTGGTTTCATAGATGAGGTTTTGGGAAGCGTGTGACTTGCCTGAGACCTCAAAGCCAGTAGAGCTATATCCAAATTCAATATTATCTTCTCCATATCTTACCGCCTCCCCACAGGGCCATGCAGTGGAGGGCTGCTGGTGAAATGAATGGAAAGGAAAGCAGAAATGGAAGGCTTGAAAGCCTTTTGGAATTTGGAGGGACTAGTATTAGCAAACAACTGAAATGTCATGCTCAAAGTCCAATAAGAATTCAGTGCATGGGGGGCATTTAAATTGCTTCAGAATTTATGGATATATTCTTTAAAAAAAGAAAAATGTGCAAGTTCCAGATCTCCACTTTCTCAAGTATGTTGTTCTTCTGTCACAAATGCTAGATTCATCTTCTTCTTTATAGACCAGATTTACAGCTTAAATGCATTTTCTGAATACTTCTTCTGGTGCACACTTTTTATTTTTTAAAAATTGATTATTTATACCCCATATATTTAATTCCTATACTACTGACATTTAGAAAGGATGTGAGGAAGTTTATGTATCTGGCATTGTGGTTAAGAATAAATAAATAAATGAATAAATGGGGATCAAGCCCACAACCTGGGCATATGCCCTGACCAGGAATCGAACCATGACCTCTTGGATCATAGGTGGATGCTCAACCACTGAGCCAAGCTGGCCGGGCTACTTTTATATTTTTGACCTTCACAGAAACCTAATGCAGTGGCAGGAGAAGCAGGTAATATTTCCCTGGTTTCACAGATGAGGTTTTGGGAAGCATGTGACTTGCCTGAGACCTCAGAGCCAGTAGAGCTATATCCAAATCCAATATTATCTTCTCCATATCTTACCGCCTCCCCACAGGGCCATGCAGTGGAGGGCTGCTGGTGAAATGAATGGAAAGGAAAGCAGAAAAGGAAGGCTTGAAAGCCTTTTGGAATTTGGAGGGACTAATATTAGCAAACAACTGAAATGTCATGCTCAAAGTCCAATAAGAATTCAGTGCATGGGGGGCATTTAAATTGCTTCAGAATTTATGGATATATTCTTAAAAAAAAGAAAAATGTGCATGTTCAGATCTCCACTTTCTCAAGTGTGTTGTTCTTCTGTCACAAATGCTAGATTCGTCTTCTTCTTTATAGACCAGATTTACAGCTTAAATGCATTTTCTGAATACTTCTTCTGGTGCACACTTTTTATTTTTTAAAAATTGATTATTTATACCCCATATATTTAATCATGCTCAAAGTCCAATAAGAATTCAGTGCATGGGGGGCATTTAAATTGCTTCAGAATTTATGGATATATTCTTTAAAAAAAGAAAAATGTGCAAGTTCCAGATCTCCACTTTCTCAAGTATGTTGTTCTTCTGTCACAAATGCTAGATTCATCTTCTTCTTTATAGACCAGATTTACAGCTTAAATGCATTTTCTGAATACTTCTTCTGGTGCACACTTTTTATTTTTTAAAAATTGATTATTTATACCCCATATATTTAATTCCTATACTACTGACATTTAGAAAGGATGTGAGGAAGTTTATGTATCTGGCATTGTGGTTAAGAATAAATAAATAAATGAATAAAGAAAATATGTCTGGATCTATTTCCATGTGTCATACTTATTTATTTTTCAGGCCTTAAAACCTCTACAACTGGCCTAAATTGCAATAGCCATATTCTAAGGCAATTGGCTTATATTTAAACAGAAAAATATGTTCATAATTGGCCCCCCACCAGAGAATTTATCATATGAAAACACCACTCCTCCCATTCCAACCCTATGTGTACATGTATAACACACATACAATTATGATCATAAAAATGAGAGTACTACTACTTACATAAGTGAGAAGTAGAAAACTTAAATTTTCAACAAAATTGAAATGATTGAAGAAATTATAGATCAAACCTGACGGATTATGGAGCAACTGCTAACTGATCATTTTGAAGAATTTGTAGCAATATACAAAAAATATAGGGGTGTTTTTTGCCTTACTAAAGAAAGAAAACATAAAATTATATCTATCCTCTGTTTATAACCATGCAAACATGACAATTGCACATGGGCAGACTTAAAAAGATCACAGAAAATTTAAAGGGCTTGTTTCTTCCCCCCTTGTGAATCAGTTAATAGTATGTATAGAATCAAAAGCAAAAACTCCTTTGGCATGCACTATGTGAAATTCGGTTGAAAAACTGTAGGTTGTTCTGCCCTAATTAAAACGGGTGCTGCAGACATGGAGTGATAGCAGAGAGCTGCACATGAGCACTGACTTCGTACCACAGAGAGAAAGTTGAGAACGATGAGTAGGAGATACCCCAACTCCTATGGACCAAGGGCTATCCCTTATGTCATCTCAAAACAATAAAAGCACGCTCTACATTCCATGTATCTGGTAGGGCATCAGGGCCCCAGACATCGTATCTTTAAATCACTGGATCCCAAAGGGAAACTAAAATTGCATGAGAAGGGAAAATACCACACAGTGGGAAAAAGAACCATTTTTGTAAGTCTTTATTTTTTAGTTGCTCCTCCCATAGTAATGCACTGAAAGGCATAACAGTTTATATTGTACAAAGCATTTGAAGAAAGTACCTCAACTTGCCGATTATTTCAAAATGAGATTACAAACAAAAAGAAAACAAATCTGGTTCCTCAATAAAGGGCAAAATAACTGAATACAGTCTGTTATTTACGTCTCTCTTTTAACATAAGGTCTGGAACACTTCATTTTACAAATAGGATTAACATGAACATAACATCGCACAAGCTTGCAGACAACCAGCATAAAATATGGGTACAGTTTTTAATCAGAAGAATCATGCTTCCATGAAAGAAATTATAATCGTTTATACAATTGAATCGATTTCAGTATTACAAAAACTAAGTTGCATCTATTCGCATTTAGCTCATTAAGAAAGGAAAACAAAACAACAACAACAAAAGGAATGTTAAGAAAAGCCAAACACCGTTGGGCACTCCCCATACACAGGTCTAGTCACCTTGGTCCTTGGAAATTCGGAAAGGGGCGTGCCTCAGACTTTAGAAAGTAGTGGCTGACTGGAACAGTGCTATTTTAATCAACAAACAATAGTTTGCCAACAAATAAATACAGGATACACGCAACACACACAAAAATTAAACATTAAAAAAAAACAGTGACATGATTGTCTAAAATAAAAGATGTTATTACAAGGATTTGGCAAACATGTATTAGTGTAGTGGTACAGTGATACTGGTGATGGACAGGTTACTTAACCTTTTTTTTTGAGCATTGAACATCCATAGTTTACAATATACACATACCCTTTCTCCCTAATTTTAAACAATGTACGTAAGAAGGCAAAAAGTTAATGGGAAACAAGTACTCCCTGTTATCAGTTTCTCTAATAATCGAGTGTGCATTTCATCCAACTACTTCCATCTTCAAAGGGTTAAATTACAGAAAACTTTAACAAAGAAAAAAAAATTAAATCTGTAATTAAAAGCAACTGTTCCCAATCATGTGTCAGGTGATCTTGGACAAAAAAAACAAAAAAAGAATTCAGTTTCTATGGAGTGTTCGTTCCTATCAATGCTGCCATCTCAACTGCCCCTCCCCCCACCCCCTCTCTGGGGCAGGGTGGACTGGAAGATGCCTTTTCCCCAGCAAGGTTTTCATGTTCATTGAATCGCTCTCAGTCGCATCGATCCTCCAGAAGTCAGCAGCTGCCTTTGCTGTGCAAAACAAAATATCGAGAATAAATAGTTTCCTTTTTTCTTTCTTTTGCTTTCTTTCTTTTATTACTCATTCAGTTTAAGGTCACCGGACTTTAAATGAGTGACCCTTTGGGTTTCTAAGGCATTCTGCTCAGCAGTCTTTTAAATAGTCCTATAGGAAAGAGCCGTGCTACTGCTGGACTTGGTCCCACTCTGTCAACCTTGGGAATGTCATACGTGGCTTATGGACTGGATGGCACTGGATTCCGCGGCAGCCCTTGCCATACTGTGCCACACGTTGGAAGAACTGTGGGATGTCGAATGGAGGGACTCCTTCTCAGACAATGACAACATCATAGCATATGCCTGGGGTAAAAAAAAAAAGGAGAGTCTCAGTAAATGGCATTTGAAATACATCACTTTTAATTTGCAGAACAGTATTGGTGAATGTCAGAGAGAGAAGGCCTGAGTAGGAGCTGCCCCTTGGGAGGGTTTGAGAAAGCGTGGAACATTTTTGTGTGCTTGTGTTTTAATGACATGGAATTACTGCTGGCCTTCGGTGCCTAGGGACCAAAACAGTGATATGATCTACAGAACAAAACATTAATTACCCTATCTAACATTTCAGTAGTGCCTCCATTAAGAAACAGGAGTCATCCCCCTCCAACCATAAATCAATCATGCATCCACTGTCCCTGCACACATTCAACTCACCAAAAATATCATCGTGTGCTTATGATGGAAACTGCAAATATGAATAAGACATAGTCATATTGACAGCACTGTAGTCGAGTAGAAGAAACAGTCCATGGACTCCTGCACTTTATAACTGAGAGCACTGAAGGTGAAGTGACTTGCCCAAGGTCACTTGACCAGTTAGTGAAGAGGCATAATTTAAATTTACTTCTGCCTAACTTTTAATTCAGTGTTCTTTTTCCAGTTCCCTTCCATACTTGAAATAGTCAATGTTGACACCCAAAGACTTTGAAAGCTGAGGTAGATCAATCAGGTCTATCAAACAATAAAGTAAGACGCAAGAAACAACAGCATTCTGACCCACGTGTGCTCCAGTGCCTGCCGCGCAGTAGGTGCTTGGAAGTGCTCTGTGCGGAAGTGCCCTTTCTTCCCTGTTATCATGTCAAATTCTAAATAACTGTTCAGCGAATCCGCCACTTGCTGCCAAGTAAAATATTCAAATGAAATGTTTGGTCTTGACTTGGGAGTGAACTTTTCACTGTTGATTTGCTATTGTTGGTCTCATCCATTGCTAAACTTGCTTGTCAAAATGCTGCTGAAGTGGAATCATTAAAGTCCTGCCAAAGACATTCCACTGTCTGTAAACAAAGACAAAATGCCTCTGTTGTGAAGCAGAATTTCATCTCTGGGAGTCATGCTGAGACATGCGGCTGGTCTGTGGTTTCTTCCTAATCATGGCATTCAGTTAGGAAATCTGCCCTTGCAGGCTGCTTTTGATTTGCTGGGTCATCGCTCTAAATGTACACATTTGACTCTTATGTATGCAAGTTGCCTTCTGGACCTCTACAAAGTCTCAGCAGATATCTAACAAATATGTCCTAAGCCTCTACTCTATTCCAGGCACTGTGTTAGGCCTCGGGGAACCAAGGATAAACAATACCGAGTCCCTGTCCTTTGTATAGTTTAAAGTATGGGTGAAATGAACATGGAAATGAAACATCTATTCTAATTATGTACCCAGAGTTAGAGAGCAAAGATAAAAACTATTATGAAATGGTTTTTAACGAAACCTATTCTGATATTTGGAAGGCTGAGTACAGAGACAATTTTGGAATCCTGAGTTTTAATCCTGGCTTCTCACCTCAACTAGTTGTGTGACCTTTGGCAAGTTGCTTAACCTCTCAAGGTCACTTTACTCATATAAAATGGGAATTTTGTTATTGTGATTCAATAACAAAAACCTGCCTCAAAGAGTTGTGGGGGAATCACAAGCACTAACTTCCATAAAGTGCCTAGCTCCGTGTACCTAACATAAATAGTACCTAGAATCATGAAATTCATTTTTGTAGGATAAGGTTTTTCAGAGAGTATTCCAGGTAACATGTAGCCGCTGTTGTATTAGTCAACTATCTGGGACTCGATCACTATGAAAATCACAGAGTAAATAGAGGAATGTTTTGAGTAAAGCATCTGCCTTTTGGTAATCAAAGGAAATAAACATTTTCATGCACAAGGATCAGTTTCCAGCACATAACTGAAAGCTAATAACAGTCGAATAAATGAATAAAGAGACTCATGAAAGACAGTTTGCAGAAAGGCCTGACTATTTTCAAACCAATACATATGACATTATCAAGTAACAATAAAAATATGAGCTAGGATTGCAAAATGCTATTATTTCTGGTGATGGTAATTGTTAGCTCAGCTGGGCAGTCACTTTATGTCAAAAATGCTGGTACTGAAATATATCACACCAATTATCTCTAGATTTTCAGGCCCTTCTGCTTTCCATTCACTTCTGACAGCTTAAAGGATTTTTAGGTCTTATGTCTTATAATGAAAAGCATTTTTGTGGAATAATTTTTAATAATTAAAAAGACCAAAGAAAACCAGGGTCCCCACTATCTCTGATCAACTAGGAAGGAAGAATGGAGAATCGAGGGTTTAAAACAACATTGGCCACCTCTTATGGTTGCCTCAAAGTGAAAATGAGGTCTACTCTGGCTAGTTTACTTTTCATGTTAGAAAAGGAACAATTCATTTGTATCCCTATTGACTCATCGAGCAGAAAGAGCTCTTAGATATCTTCTCCACTCACCCCACTTTACAATGAGGACATGGCACCTACAGCCATGGTGCTCTGTTCTCAAGTTCATGGAGTTTGGAAACTCCAGTGTTGGGGCAGGCTGCTCTTACTTCAGTTCAGAAAGAACATTTATGTTGCCTACTAGCATACATGATATCTTAGAGTTTTTACTGAATTTACTGATATGTAAAAACGTATATTATTCTGTTGGCAAAATATTTTCCCCACCTTAGTTGAAATATGACCACATTTGCTCTTAAGAGCAGCCCAAAACATCTCAAATAGAAAATTCATATGATTACCACTTCCAAAATGGATTAATGAGTCAAATAGGTAGACCAAAGTGACCAAAAATATGGTAATAACAGGAAGTTTCTTTTTTTTAATTGATCTGAATAAACAATCTGGTTGAGTGTGGATATCACACAGAAAGTGCTGACTTCCTATTTTTTGTGATAAAAGATCTGAGGCTCTTTTAATTGGTATTTAGGGATCATTAAATGGATTTATTTTAGTTACCATAGAGCTGATAGAATGCTGTAGAGTCCAACGAACTTGGGCACCACTCATTAATTCATTCAATAAAAATTGATACATTTTATTTCCAGATCTGCACTTAAGTTGCTGCAGACTATTGGCAACTCACTTTATCTCTGATTTTCAGTTTACTCCTAAATTCTATAATTAAATGACTTGTAAATTAACTATATATAGCAAGCCACAAAAAAAATAGAGGATAGACTTTACTTTCTAAAATATCTTAAAATATAATTAGGTTGACAAAAATTATAGACACAAGGCAGTTAGAAAACAATTCTGATGTAATATATAAGTAGGTGCAAGCAACATTATGGACCATCAATACAGGAGCAAGGGAACTGGGACATAAAGGAGCGATTATTACAGGATAGGGTTTGTCACAGAGTTTCTGTGCAGAATGCAGCCATATTAATTGCTGTGTTGGTTAACTAGTCTGGATTCAGTCACAGAAAGTAAAGATTTGAACATTGTGAGTAAAGCATCTGAACCTGTTCAGATTCTAGAATACTGCAAACCAAGAATAGCTGTCTTTTGGCACCAAAGGCACGCTGTCACCAGGATGCTATACTGCTGGGAGATATATACCTGTGATTTGGACTTTCTGTGTAACGGCTGCTTAAGTTCCTCTGGCACATGGGAAGTACTAAAAGAAGAGAGCTCAGCTTCAGTATATTGATTATCTTCCATTTTCCTCATTTTGAGGCTATCTGTGAAGTGCCTTATATGATCTAGAGCAGAAAGTCCAATTTTGTATTCTTCCTCTTTATACCTAAAATGAACCAATAGGAGAGCACAGAGGATTTTTTTTTCTTTTTCAGTTTGTTATGCAACCAAATCACTTTTCACTTGAATCTATACAGTTGTCGAATGTCATATTATATTTGCAGGAAAAAGTAGCATGCATCAATTATTGGGTGCTTTAAAAGGTTCACACATATTGTATATTAAGATATATTTCTTTCAAAATTTTGTATAACTAAAGCAAGCATATATTTGACATAAAGAGGTAAAGTCAATGACATGTGGAATCAGCAATGCAGTGGAGACAGAATTCATACCTTTATCATTTCCATTTAAAATAAAGCCAGTTATGATAATATTTAGTTAGCACCCACTATCCATATGAAAATATAATATTCCTATCAATTTAACTATTTGGTTAATTTTCCATGTAAAAATCTGTCGTCTATATGGATTACATATATATATATATCAAGTGAAGTGAAATTTATCTCAATAATATTTAAGTAATAACACCAGATTATTGAATGAATTAGATAATGTTGAAATCTCTATTTTTCTTTAAGTTTTTTAGATAGAGTCTAAATAAATGCTTGGGTACTTGAGTAATTTTCATTTACCCTTCCTACCTCAGGTTAATCAGAGTTCCACAAACACTGATATATTTATATGCTAGTGGGTTATGTTGATGGCCACATTATCCTTACTCCACTGTGTACGCTTTGCTAACTCAAATTCAATTTTTATGATTTATTACTCACAGACTGCGTATCACCTGTAGTATTGCTCTAATGCAGTGGTTCTCAACCTTGGCTGCACATTAGAATCACCTGGGAATCTTTTTAAAATCCTGATTTCTGGGCCTCATCCTCCGGAAATTCTGTTTCTTTGTTACTAATGTTGTGGCCCCACCCCATAACAAAGAAACAGAATTTCCGGAAGATAAGGCCTGGAAATCAGGATTGTAAAAAGATTCCCAGGTGGAACAGAGCCAGAAGAATTATAATCAGGTGTATCTACTCTTGCTTATTTATTGGTGTCACCTGAGGCACTTACCTCACTGGGGATGTCTTGCAACTCATCTCCAGGGTGCTGGTTTCCTCATAGTCATCCTCAGGGTTTCCTTCATGTAAATTACTCATCACTGGTTCCTTTCCTGTTTTTCCAGTAATATCATTGTCTTCATCCTCCTCATCCAACAGCACCTCATCTTCTACTTCTTCATCATCCAGTAAATCTGAATTTTGACTGGTCACTAAAGCCTTCTCATCCTTAAAGTGACTGCCATTCATTCTTTCAAAACCATAAAAAAGAAAGGGGTCCAGTTACTGGTTTCCTGTTTAAACATGCATTTAGCTTTATTATTGTGTCTTCGTAAAAACAGTTTACCTTTTTAACACTTCAATAGTAATTTTATTGTTTATGCTTTATGGCAACCATGGGAAAATAATGTAACCTCACAAATAAGAAAATAAAGAAAAAAATAATTGGGTGATTATTCAGATTATAAATAGAGCCTCCAGCAGAACTGGAAAAACAATCCAGTCTCCGATTCCTTATCAGGCTTTTGCCTGATAAATGATATCGTTATATATGCTATAAAAAGCACACCAATGTTTTCTTTACATAATGTTACCAAATCATCATATAAGTACCCACCAATTAAAATAATAGATTTCTGGAAAACTCATATTCCTGAGCAACATTGAAAGAAGGCCAACACACATGTCTAAAGTGAATCTAAGAGTTCCAAAAAACTGGTAAGGTTGCTGCCAAAGACCAACCAGTATTAGACATTTCTAGGTAACATTGGTGGTATATGCCACTTAGACATCTATTCACACTTTGAAATATTTGAGGGTGCACTTCTTTGTATCACTTTCAAGTTACCCTTGATGGCTTGAATGTAAAAAAGTTCCTTTATCCCACGATAACATTGAGGTGGGAAATGATCTAAAAATGTAATTGTACAAATATCTTTTGAAGCTTACTTAAGCAAGCATATCAAATATAATGATAAAAAGGAAGACTATTATATTTAAAAAGTCATTTGTAATATTTTAGGTTGTAGCTAGAAGGATTGCAATATGTGATTCAAAAGTTTAATTATAAAAAAGTTAAATTATATAGACATCCTAATTTAATACATTTGAGAGCATTTATGAAACCAGGATAAATTTTTCTGGCTTTAAAGTAAACATTAAAATATGTGTAAATTAAAGTTAAATTTCATGGTAAAATTTAAAAGTTGAAAATAAGCTGCAAAATAATTATCACTTGTTTTGCATAAGTTTTGGGAATGCTTTTGTTCATACAACAAGGAGAGAGGGTGAGGCAGAACAGACTGGTGGCAAACGCTTGGGCTCTGGATATTTCAGAGAATGTCTTCTCCTATCTCCTTTTAAAGATATATGGCCAGGGAAGTGAAGACACTTGCCCAAGTTCAGAAAGCTTTTTAAAGATTAAACTATCATAGGCATCTAAGTCTTCCGATTCCCGGGCCATTCAAAATCTTTCCATTTTGTTTTATTTACTAATTAAAAAACTTGCTGACACGGTTATGTTATTGTTACAGTCATATGCAATTTTAACATTTAATGTAACTATTTTCCAGACTATGGAAAATCAGGTACCAGTGATAAATCCATCACTTTCCCACATTTAGAAACACAAGAGCATTTAAAATTTAGATTCCCAGGGTAAACAATAAATAAAACAATCTTGGGTGTGACAGATGCACATAGTAAAAGCCTATTTAACCAGCAAAAATCATATCATCGTTAGTAAGTTTTTTATACAACTAATCTCTTAACCTCTTTTATCAGAGAATGATGAAAACATGTTTTGCACAGACATAATTATTAGTTTCCAGTTACACTGCCAACTTGCTCTTAAATGGATTGAAATTGTTATTTTAAAAAATGAAAGAAAAAGTAAAAGAACAAAAGAGTGCATGGATGAAAACCAAAATTAACAAAGCCAACATGATTAAGAAAGCCTATTTGTTAATTATGCTTTCAAATGTGGCAACTTATCGGGGATAAATTATTCATCAAAAGTAGTCTGATAGGAGATGGGGGGGTAGTTAGATGACTCAATCTTCTTACTTCTGTGCTGTTTAGACATGTTGAAGCCAGATGTTGCAGCTATAAAGTTCACAAATCTCCAATTAAGGGCTAGAAAATCTGAATAGGCATCTCAGAACCCAAATTATGTTTTTTGTTTGTTTACTGTTTCTTATTTGCATCATGTAAATATCATTATCAAAATGCAAGATTATCTTTCTTACTTGTTACTAGTTTTTACTTTTGATTCTCTCTCTCTCTCTCTTTCTCTCTCTCATGAGCAGAGGAAAAGATACATCCAACTGCACTTCTTAAAGGCTGAAAAAGGCCACACAATAGCAGATCTCTCCTTTTTTCCTTTGATACACTTTTATACAACTTGAAGGATAGAAGTGGTCATATATTTTTATATTATTTTGGGAAATAATGTTTATTTGAAGCTTGCCTTAATGGAAAATTTGTCTAACATAATTAACTTTGACTTTTAATAGCATCAAAAATAGAGAAACTAACAATAATACTTGTATGGTGAAAAGTAATGGTACTTTTATTAACTAATTCCATATGACTTTAAAATTTACAATGTAGTGCCCTGGCCGGTGTGGCTCAGTTGTTGAGCATCGACCCATGAACCAGGAGGTCGCACACAGCTTGATTCCCGGTCAGGGCACATGCCCAGGTTCCAGGCTTGATCCCCAGTAGGGAGCATGCAGGAGGCAGCTGATTGATGATTCTCTTCATCATTGATGTTTCTATCTCTCTCTCCCTTTCCCATACTCTCTAAAATCAATAAAAATTTTTTTTAAAAAATTTATGATGTAGTATCTTAATTGAATAGGCCATTGGATAGCTATGTTTAGAAATATCTGGTTCTCAATATTGTATATTTAATTATAACTTACAGATAAGAAAAAATCAGTAGTTTTGGTAAAATCATGTTTCATTAACTTCATATAAAATGTAAAACACTAGGTAAGTGTTATTCTTATTAGCAGCATTAAAAGTTTTCTTTATGAATTAAGCCATATGTGCTTAATGTTGATGATGAGACAAGAGGGATCCAGTGCACCAGGTAACTAAAAGTAAGGATGATCCTATCCACTGAAACCAACATGACAGAATTCTATGGGCATGCACTGATAGCATATAAGGAGGTGATAGAATCTTATTAAGAAGTCTCCAATGGTTTCTAAAAGGAGATGTATATGACACTCAATGAGTACTTTAAACAATATGTACATATACATAAATATATATACAGATATATACAGTCATACTTATAGTCATAAAATATGTAATATATACAACACATGACATATAATAGTAGCCACTATTGCCCAGTGATTCAAATGAATCCCTGTGGTGTTGTTATTCCCTTCTCCTTGGTAATTTTTGATAAAATATTCTAGTTAGCTATCAAGAAAGGCAGAACAGACTGGTGGCAAAAGCCTGGGCTCTGGAATCAGTCAGCCCAGGTTGAATCCCACTTATCACTTATATGACCTCTGGCAAGCGTTTTAACCTTAGATGTCTCCATTTCCTTCAAAGATAAAATTACATAATAATGGTCGCTATCTGGTAGTGTTACTAAGACAATTAAATGAATTAATCCATGTGAAGTGCTTAGAAGAGCATTTCATATTTAATCTCAAAATAAGTGCCAGCCACGGGTGGTAGGAATAACAGTAGTATATTAATAACAAAAATAAACGCAGCAAATGTATCTGGAAAGATGTTCGTTTCAGAAATCACGAGTTTAAAAACCAGCTTTACCTCTCCTCTGTGTTCCTGGGAGACTGGCTGCCATGGTTGCTGTTCCCAATGAAATTTCTAATTTCTGTGAAGTAAGCATCTTCCTTGTCATCAAGAATCGCACCTGTGCTTTCCAGTTCAGAATGAGGCGAAGATGTTGCCGTACCTGAGGGGAGAGAAGGCCTTGTGTGAAAAAGACTATTATTTAGATGGCAACTTATTTTGAATTGCATTCCTTCTTCATTTGGTCAGTGTTGTTTCCCCAAACAGGCTCTTTGAATATTAATAATGGTAACTTTAGGAGGTCAAGGCCATCCTAATTTATCACAGTACACATGCCAATGAAAGTCCCTTGGGGAATATTTTGAACCATTGGACTCATGAGGTATAGTCTCCCAAAGATGTTATTCTCCTAGTAGCTTCCTCTCATTCCCACTGTGACATGGGAATGGTTTTGTGCATCCAATGAGGGTGAAGCAAATTATAGAGAAGTCTTAAATGGCTTCTGCCAGAAGAAACTACATCAGTCCCGGTTGCAGTCAACATGTATTTATTGCTCCAGTGCTTAAGTGTGTTTTGGCCCTCGGGCCGTAGTTTGCCCACGGCTGGGTATAGTCTCCCAAAGATGTTATTTCTCCCAGTAGCTTCCTCTTATTCCCACTGTGACATGGGAATGGTTTTGTGCATCCAATGAGGGTGAAGCAAATTATAGAGAAGTCTTAAATGGCTTCTGCCAGAAGAAACTACATCAGTCCCGGTTGCAGTCAACATGTATTTATTGCTCCAGTGCTTAAGTGTGTTACCAAAACAGACTGACAACATGCAGAAAATCCTGCATTCTGACTTGGTGGGCTGAGCCATTGGTAGACTGTGCAACTTCATATGTGGTCAGACTCTACACTAACAATCACTTCATGCCCACAAAATATTAGCAATTTAACAGTTCATCACAATAGTCTAGATGACAAAACCAAGGGGTTTAGAACTTCCCTCAACTTAATACATTTATAATCTGGGTCAATAAGTAAGTATTCAGCTATGACACATTACATTTTTTAACTTATCTATTTTATTTATGAAATAATTTTAACTAGAACTTTTTCATAGCATACTGTAAGGGTGCACAGTGTTGGAAAGTATAGCCAATCCTACATAATAAAGAGGTAATAAGCAAATTGACCATCATGCCCTCGCACAAGATGGCTGCCCCCATGTGATCACAAGATGGCCGCCACAAAATGGTCGGCAGGGGAGGGCAGTTGGGGGGACCAGGCCAGCAGGGGAGCAGTTAGGCATTGATCAAGCTGGTAGGGGAGTGGTTAGGGGGTGATCAGGCTGGCAGGGATCAGGCCTAAACTGGCAGTCGGACATCCCCTGAGGGGTCCCAGATTGGAGAGGGTGCAGGCTGGGCTGACGGACACCCCCTCCCGACCCCAGTGCACAAATTTCGTGCACCGGGCTTCTAGTATTGTATATTGGATTAGACTTCTGTCTCTAAAATCTGATATTTTAAAATCATGATCATTTGATTTCTTGTTTTGTGGGAAATGACTAAGTAGTAGTCATCCAAGATCATAAGTTATATGCCTGTACAGTGGAGGAAGAATTCATTAAAAAAATGCATTCCCTAAGTAAAGATTTATACTTTGTATAAATCCAATTCTTTTCTGTTCTTAAAAATCTCTTTTCCTGAACTCCATACTCACCCTTTCCTCCCACCCCCAAATTACTTTCTTAATTCTCTAGAAACAAATTGTGGCTGCACAGATTGGCTCCACATACATATGCCAGCAGGGAGATGTTAATGGTTTAGTATCTAACTATTGGAATCCAAAGGCAAGAAAACCCACCACTTCTTCTGCTATGTGCTGACAGGTCTGGGCTAAGGGAAGTTTTTTTGTGTGTGTTTTTTGTATGTGTGTGTGTGTGTTTTTGCCACTTTTAACTTAATTCTACATCAGAATTTGTGACCAAAACCACATACCACTGTCATTTGTTATGGGTGACTCTGATCGTGTCCACAATCTCCTATCACTGATCTCTAACAAAGTTACCCAGCAGAGGTTCTCCCAGCTCCAGAACTGCTGCAAAAGCAGCCACGGGTTTCTGGTCAATATTCAGAACGTGGTGTTCTGGTGCTGCGCTCCGGAAATCCTACACTCCCGGGGCACAGTCTGTGCCAATAGGTGGAAAGATTGTTCCCTGCAATTCAGGAAATCTTGATTTCTAAGTCTCCTGAGAGTCTGAGTCATGCTCCTCATGGAGACTGCCCACAGAGATGAATCCAGGAGAAGAAAAGATCATTCAAACAAGGCTCTGAGTTGTATATTATTCAACGATCACATCATCCTAAAATCTCCAGGAAAACATGTTGCCAATTTTTCCAACAGAATCTGATTCTAGAGTCCACGTGGAATGAGAGAAGCGCGATTAACATTTCGCATTTTAAAAAAGCCATCGTCTCCTCACAACACAACTGATTACCTACCAGACATGTTCCCATTCTCATGTTTCTTTAGGTGTCTGTCTAAGTTGGTTTGTTGACCAAAACACCTATCACATAAATGACACTTAAAGGGCTTCTCCTTATTGTGGATGTTGCGAACATGCCGCTGCAAGTTAGAAGATATGCTAAAGGATCTGTCACAGTATTTGCACCTGAAAAATAAACACAGAGAATGTTGGCAGGCAAATCAAAAGATATTTCTCAAGAACAGTAACCCCAATATCCAGAATTATCACCTAGAAAACAACATTTTGGAGAAACGGCACAAGCAAGAACACTGTTCACACAGTCAACTTTTCAATTCCAATAGACTGATTGCTTTAAAGATTCTCATGACTTTATGAAAAACGATAATAAAAATATTGGTGATTTGATGGATCCTAAATTTACTAGCGTAATCAGTTCTAATATTGAAAATAAACCTCGTAAAATTAAGAACATTAAGAACTAGCAGTATTGTTTTATTTTCCTCTGAGAACAATTAAATCATTTTCAAACAAACATGAAGCAAATCCACAAATTCTGCACATAAAGTGAAAAGATCATTTTTTATAAAAAAAGTCAGTTTAATTAAATAATTTCTTAGTCAATTCACTTTCTCACTTGCTAATCCTAGAGGAAATTCTTTTATCTTCTCCAAAATAGCAATAAACTTTCCAAACTTTTAAAACTGAAAAAATGTGAATAGTTTAGTCTGATACCAAAGATACTGATTTTTATAATCTGTAGTGATTAAGATCCCCCAAATCCTTTACTCTATTAATTTTTAAACTTACAAAAGAAAGTAAGAGTGCCACTACATTCTCCTTTTGGAATAAAAACAAAAAAGTCTCCCTTCACTCCCCTCCCCTCTCCACTCCCCCAATTTTCCATTTCTATTTTTGTTAAAGTGTCTGTAGCAGTTCTGAACCAGGTCAGTTTTTCAGGAAAGCACTTATTATTAGTTAGGTAATATTTGGAAGTTTTCCTTTAGACACAAGATGAAAATGCAATCCCTCTCCCACCCAGCTCTTATGGTTGAGGAAAACAAGTGGTAATTTATGGGGTATTCTCTAGCATGTTAAAGTAGAGATTACATTATGCGTTTTGTATTTTTTTTGTATATATACTGCTTGAAAGAAAAATACCAAGTTTCTCCAGATAACTTTTAAGTGAAAATTTTTAACTTAGCAGCCAGAAATTTCTTCACTCATTCTTCCATGTGTGAAGGGCCCTTCTCCTCCCACTTCTGAATGCAGACTCAGTGGCTCAAGTGCTCTCCATCAAAAATCACCCCATTCCACGCCAAGTGTTTGGGCTTCTACGGCTGTCTCTAGGTGATGCCAGAAGTCTCGTTAGCTCAGTGGGGAAAAGAAATCTGTTAAACTAGTTACTTTGGCATAGTATCAATAAACCAACTCAAGGACTGATTTAATTTTCCCCTTTAAGAAACTATTCTGGCATCTTGAGGTTCCTTAACTTTCCCCACTTATAATATTAATTTAAAAGTGTGTGAAACCCCACGTTGATAGTAGTTGTAATATTTTAGCCTCTGTTTTTGAAAAGAAAAAAAATACACACACACACACACACACACACACACACAGGATGGGCAAAAGTAGGTTTATAGTTGTTCGTATGGAAAATAATACAATAATTAATAAATAATTATACAAGAATAAACCCTGTTTCACGAACTCACAACTGTAAACTTACTTTTGCCCCACTATATGTGTGTGTGTGTGTGTGTGTGTGTATATATATATATATATATATATAGAGAGAGAGAGAGAGAGAGAGAGAGAGAGAGTGAGTCTTGGCCTTCTCCATAATAGTCAAATTCCTGGGCTCACTGAAGTTGACAGCCATGGTACAATGAGCACAACTGTGTTGTATGCTAAGCAGAACAACCTGGGAAATACTGAGAGAGAAAACGTATCTTCCCATAAAACACTTTAGAAAAACACTTTAGAAAACTTTCCACCAGAACAGTTTCTACACAAATTGTAAGGAAGAGAGATTTTATCATTGACATGCTTCCAACTTTCTGCCTGTATGAAAAGGGGCTTTTCCAAATTTAATAAACATCATCCACTCTAATATAAATAAAATTGGCCAATAAGGATAATAATTATCTGTTACTTTGTATCTTTCCTTTGTTAATGTCTTGGCCAAAAGGTTGAGTGCTCTTAAATAAAAAATTTAAAAAAATCATTCCACTCTCCTCAAATAAATTAGTAGGTGGTTAAAAGCCTAAGCTTCAGAAATACTTAAAATGAATAAACACATAGCACAATCATAAGCAATAAACTAGTGAGAATTTGGATGTAAACCCTGACGTGAGAGCTCCAGGCCTGGGTTTTAATTCTGGGTCTATCAACACCTGACTTTATAGAAAGCAATTAGCATCCGTGGATCTGAACCTGTTCACTTGTTAAACAGAGGAGCTGGGTAAATAATTAAGATCTCTAGCTATGCACATATTTTGGTTTGTGTTTTTAAAAATACACAGACAATAATAGCCCCATATTTGAGATGGAATAACACCACTGAATTGAGGTATAAAGAAAGAGTAAAATAAGCATCTATAATAAAAGTGTAATATGGAAATCGACTGAATGACCGAACAGCAGAACGACCTCCCGGATGACCTTCCAGATGACCACGTTATGACACCCACTGGCACCAGGCCAGACAAGGTGGGTGCAATGCAATTGGTTGGGGGCCTGGCCATTGCCCCACGATTGCCCTGCAGAGGGAGGCTCAGGCCACTAGCCAGCAGGGTGATTGATCCATCGGGGGGCTCCACAATCGCCCCAAAAAGGGAAGGCCAGGCCACTGACCAGCGGATGGCAGTGGGTGGATGAGGCCTCCCTCTGTGGGGGCGATCCATCGTGGAGTCCCGATCAGGTGGGCAGGGCCTACCTCTTTGGGACGATCAATGGCAGAGCCCTGCGATGGATTACCCCAAAGAGGGAGGCCCAGGCTACCCAGCAGCAGCCCTGCAGCGGGTGGGCAGGGCCTCCCTCTGCGGGGGGGTGATCCATTGCAGAGCCCTTGCCAGGTGGGCAGGGCCTACCTCTTTGGGATGATAGATCGCAGGGCTCCCAGACTGTGAAAGGGCACAGGCTGGGCTGAGGGACTCCCCCACTCCCTCGAGTGCATGAATTCCATGCACCAGGCCTCTAGTAATATCATAGTTGCCTATGCGACCCTTGGCCATAACAAAATGTAAATGTGGACATCTTTCGCTTAAGTACAATTTCTGGGAATCTAAAATTTTTTTCCAAAAGGGAAAGTACTTAAAACTTTCCATTTATATATATCTCTGAGACCTATTATATCAAGTGTATTCTATCACATATAAAATATAAATATTACTTATGATTAGTCATTTATAAAACATGTAGGAAAGCAAAGAATCTCAGAAAACACTTCATTAATTTCTGCTTAAGTCCCTCTAGTTTTCTCCTTAAATTTCCATTATCTTCAAATAAGCATTGGTCTGCCCATTTCTTTTATTCTTTGCATGTAAAAAGACTTTGAAACCTAATAAATAATTTATTTTTAATGGAAAAGTGAGCATTCAGACAAAAATAATTTTACACATATGCAATGCATAAGAATTTCAAAGCAGAATGAAATTACACTATCACTAAAGATAAACAACATTCATTCTTTGAAGAAATATTTATGAGTACCTAATACTATGTGCAAAGCATTGCATAGTAAATAATGTAGGTTATATTTTAAAACTGGAAGGGAGAATACTGATTACTTTCATTCTTTAGTAAACAGTAATATTAAAATTAGATATGTGCTCATATGTCTTGTGGCTGATCTTGACATTTAACAGAATAATCTAAGAGGTACTTTAGAAATTGTTGGTGGAATTGCCCCTCTTCCTATAATATGTTTTATTTTACTTGTTCGACCCCTAGTTCCACATTTTTTTTCCTCCCAGGTTTAAGGTTCATTCTTTTAACCTCCTAATGAGACCTGTGGACATTAACTCAACTCTCCTGGGAAAGCGGAGTAATATCCCAGTTGTTAACTCCCAGCCGAGATTTAGGTTTGAAAAAAGAGGCTGTAACGCTATAATTATTTTCAATTAAATAGCACTAATTATTGAGAAAAGAGAGAACTAAAATAATTTTTAAATGACCAACATTTCTTAAACACATATCTGTAATAGATATTGCTAGAACTTTTAAACTGAGATATAAGAAGTTTTGATTAAATAAATTAGGATGCTTCTAATTTTCATCCTAGCCATCAATTAATTCTTCTTTGACTCAAAATTAAACAGACATACATTCAGATATGTCTCAAAGTAGTTTCCTTTAAAATTGTGGCAATGCGTCCACTTTAATTACTACAATATTTATCAAGATATTGAGTAAAAATCATTGTCAAACCTGTAAGGCTGCTCTCCTGTGTGGGTTCTCAAGTGCCGTGTTAGGTTCGCAGACCTTGGAAAAATCTTGCCACAGTATCTGTTATGAAAAGATGTTTATACGAGAAAGTCAGTACAATTGACTTTGTTTCACTCAAGCCGGGTAGATGCCAGATGCTTATTCCCGATTTAATTAATCCTGCATGGAACTCACATGTCTTTGGTATTTAAAATTTGCAATAAAGCCATTCTAAAGATATAAATAACTCTACAAACGAAGGCTGCGTTACAAGATCTGGTTGAATTTGGTGATGCATAAACAAGCAGTTTATGAAAATAGACTTTCGTTTTGATGACCCCCATACGCCTCTTTTATTAACTCTGTATCTTTATATTCATGAAACTGAGCCAGACAAGGGGATAAAAAAAATGACAAGAGTCTGTGATTCTGGGTTGATGTAAACAGATTTCAAATGTTTCAACTCATTTTACATGTTAACCGCAGTGACAACTCTCTGTACATTGAGTGGTATCAGAGCAGACAAGATTCTAAGACCTCATCCATCAAGGTATGTCCCTGGAAAATCTTTTCTGGAAACAGAGTGACATATTTTCCAAAGAGCAGATAAATTGATTTGCCTGAGTCAGATGCCACAAATTTCTGAAGACAATGTAGAAATTATAAGCGTAATTTATTTTTTTAAAAAAGAAACAAAAAACAAGCTTGATGAGTAACAAGAAACTTATTAACTAGCTTTCTTCACTCATCGACCTTATTCGTCCTTCATTAATGGCCTTATTTTTCAATGCCACGACAATTAATAAATGTATGCTTGAGGACAGTAGTAGTATACTTCGGGATGAAAATAATTAACTGTGAAAGAAAATTCATAAATATCAAAGTGAAACAAGTAGATAGTATTTGGACTGCTTCCAACCTCATTTATCACAACCAAATGGCCTGTGTTAAAATTCCCATTTAATAATAATTTTTTAAAAACCACTATTTTTATATCTCACTAAATAAAGGGTACTTTGAAGTGCTCGAGATCTATCATGGTCGCGATTAATCATCCAATCAAGAATAATTTCCAAAACAAACAGCAGGGCCTTTGAAATCAGAGGGGAGATTTTTGGAAAGGCAGCCATAATGAACTTGGCAGGTACCTGCAGGTATAGCGCTCCTTGCCTTTCCTCAGGAGGTTCTCCGGCAGGGCGCTGGGAGGCGCTCTGAAGTTGAACATGGACGGAACTGACTGTAGAAGTTCGCTGGCCTCAGGTTTCAGGGCGCTGAAGCTCTCCAGCTTCTCCGCCATGTTTTCAATAGCTGACATCTGAAAGGCAAAAGCACGAAACCATGAAGGACCCATCTGACGCCTTTTCTTCTGTAATAATCCCTAGCAAACCACGAGCATCATTAATTAAAAGGAAGCATCAAATCTGCTGAATGAAACGGTCTGAAGAGAGAGAGGTCGTAGTGTCCCAATATTAAACAAACAGTAAGAGAATTTATTGATTTTGGAAATAATAAAGGTTATAAAGCCCATAAAATGCTGGGTATCCCTTTTCATAGGACCTTGGTGAGAGCATTTTATAATAATCTGATGTACAATTGAGCAATGAAATATATGAGAGATAATAAAGCTGAATTAGATTTTTATTAAATTAAGTGAGAGCATTGGTATCATGTTATGGATACCGACAGTAAACTGGAAGTTATAGGGAAAGGTCCTGTAGGCCTGCCTAGTTAATAAAAACCATAGGAAGCATGGAGTCCCATGAAAAGAACTCACAGCATGAAAAACATCAAGTGTTTCAAAGTTACAGCTTACGCCAAATGTGTCTAACTCAGAAAGAAAAACTAAAAGGGTAAGAGGTGTTTTGCCTAAGACGACGTTTATTAATATCTGAACATACTACATTTTAAATGGGATCATATACAAAGAATTTTGATGACATATTCATTTGTTTTGGACAAAGACTGAGTGGGAAGGACAGTTCATAATATTATAACTTCATATTACATAACTTGGCATGGGTGTTATAAGGGGAGTAATTAGTATAATCACATTCTTAGAGAAGTATTCTTGGAAGAAATCTACGCTGCCTAATTCTTCCCCGCAAACAATCTAACTTATTTTGCTTATAATCTTCAAGTTTTTGTCCACCTGTATATGTATTTGACACAGTCACAATCAGAGGGTGGCACTGACTTTTAAAGTGACTTGATCCTTAACATCCACAGTTAGTGGGACTATCCCCTTTCTTTCAACACTCTCAAAATGTTGAGTTTCCTCAGTGCTTACATTTTATTTGGAAGCTGCTTACTACTGAATTTTTAAGCAGAAAAAGCAAACTCTCAGGCCGTCTTGTTAAATCAACTCTCCCATTATTTATTTGGTTCTCAGGGCACTATGCCACTGGAGAGCTCAGAGAGCTGTTAAAAAGGTGTTTGCACTCTATATGCACTCTGTATGTTTCTCAAAGAGCTGGGGTGGTAGACCAGATGACTCTAAGCAAGGATTAAAAATGGTAACAACTGCACAGTCAAGCAACTGCTCAACCCAAGAGGATGATTCTTTTGCGGATGAGATGGCAGGACAGAGCTGGAGGCCTAATTTATAAGCTCAGGTTAAAAATAAACAGCAACACGTCCTACTCAAAAGGAAAATTAAAAAAATAATTCATTCCGTGGACATGCACCTGGACAGAACACCAATGACTTCTTAAAGTAGAGCAAAATCTTCACAGAACATCCTGAACACATGATTCTCTTCTTACAAAGGGAAGATTTTATGCTCACTTCTTCAAATGACTATTCATGTTGCAGTTAGCTCTCTTTCTTTCCCCTTTATCCTGGAGCCTGCCCTCTCATTTCATGCTGGGACTCCTACAAATTGCAACGTACAGGGTTCCACTGCCAATTTGCCAAATGTCTTTCATCAAACACGGTGCAAAAAAATCTCAGAGGAAAGTCAAGATACATTTACTTGTCAGACGACAAATGTGAACGCATTGGGAGGCAGTAGGGGCTGTAAGCTCAGGGGTTTGATTCATAATCACTCAGCTGCTAAAACATTCTCCACAGATGCAAGCGGACAGCACATTTGTCACTATGAAGGATTTTGACATGTACTGATCACAGGGCAGAGATACGGAATGATGCTGCTGCTCAGAGAGGCTGGTGGAAACTCCGTCCCTGCAGAATTTGGCCATTATCCCCCTCTAGCCAGAGCATTAGCATTTTCATATTACTTAGGATTTTATTTATTAAAAATCAATCCAGAAATATTTTATGATACTAATTTATTTGCATTTATTCCTTCTAATTGTTCCTTGTAGAAAATCATTTTGATATTCCGCCCTCCATGGAATAAATTGTCTGAGTGAAAAATGACCTCTAGCCTTCAAGCTGATTAGCAGTAACAAGCCAGGGTAAGGGTCATGATCGCATATATTTATTGGGCAGAATAGAAAGTGCATGGGTGATGATTATAAATGTTTTATTTATGTACATTTAATATGTGAGTAAAGTTTCATTATCTAGTGGTTTTAAATCATTTGAGTGTCCGCCCTGCTGACACACTCGGATTCCTGTGGCAATACATCTTATAGAAACACTTTTCCTTTTATATGGAAAATAGCTTACTCATGACTATTAGTATTCTCGGCTTTCATCTATAGCTCATATAAACTACAAGTCCTTTAAGTTATTTAAGAGCAATTGGCTGTTGGGAAATGTGTCTTGCTTTAGTAGCTGCTAATAGCTCCTTTTGAAGAAAGATCACTGTGATTATTTTACCTCAAACTGTTTCGATTTGGGAAAACCATCAAGAAACAAGACAATATATTATGGGCTTGGTGACTAATAATGACATTCTTAAAGATAATAGGGGTTACCCAAGTGCCTCTACATAAGCCACCCCCACCTTGGGCTTCTGGTATCAAAAGGAAGGAGGATTAAATTGGAGTGGGGAAATGGGAGAGACGATGGGAAGTGAGCTGAGGGTAGCTATTAACACTACACATAAACACACCACCACTTTCTGTCTGGCTAGCTACAACTGAGCAACATAAAAGCCATCACTGAATCCTTCCTTTCATCTTCATAAGATTTGTTCTCATAGCACTTGACCTCAGCTAAAAAGGATATATTTCCCCATTAGAACCGATAGAAGTAACTTAAACATTTGCCAGTTGGGTAGTTTAGCAGTTCTGTGACCAACCTCAGCCCTAGTGTCAGTATTTCAAATTAAGATGTTGGATTTAGATGAGCTTTATTTAGCGTATGTGTCAACACACCCACTTTCTTTGTCTATAAGGTCTGCCTTATAGGATGTTCCTCTTGAAATAACACCCATTTTACAGAAGTGGTAAGTTTTGACATTCATTTTTATAAAGTCTGACTTGATATTTTAAAAAGATGAATTGGCCACAGACAATGGGGCAGTGAGGGCCTGGGGCAAGGGGTGGGGGTGGGCTAGAGAAGTTAATGGGAGGGAAAGGGGGACATATGTAATACTTTCAAGAATAAAGAATTATTTTAAAAACACACAAAAATTTAAAGTTAAAAAAACGATGAGGTAGGGGAGGCCAGGGGATTGTCAAGGGCGGGGGGAAAAAAGGACACATATGTAATACCCTTTGTAATACTTTAAGCAATAAAACAATTAAAAAAAAAACGATGAATTGAGACAAATGGAACAGTATTTATTTTTCAATTATGAAAAATCCAATGAAGAGGGCAACGTGTACTACTATGAATAAGCAATTTGCTGAGAGTGGGAAAACTAAAGGAGGAAAAGATAGATCATATATTTTAGAAACGTATTGCTCTATGCCCTATTAATGTCATAGGCTAATCTCTGATCTGTAAATGACAGTGATTTTTTATGGAACAGTAATTTTTATTTATATATATAATAGTTGTTGATGGTATCTGCAGCCAGATGTCAGGAAAAGGAAGTCATTTCACCCCCTTCCAGTCCCCAAGAGGCTATTAACTTTATACTGACGCAAACTAATATTTAGATACAACTCCCTTGTTTTTAGAAAAAAAAAAGTAGCTATATCTCTATTCAAGTAAAGTTAGTATTTTTAAAAACATTTCAGCAGGCAAGATATCATCAACTGGGTCCTAAGTACTTAGCTTAACATTGTTATTGAAGTTTCTCATTAAAACTATTAAAGTGACAATCTGATTAAATGAAATGATATGTCCAATGGCACCATAAATTATGTGACCTAATGTTTCACAAATTAAAGTACACATGCCTTTATCATAAAATAACTAACTTTTCATAAATAACTTCTGATGGGAAAGTTTGTAGATTTGGTAGTTTTCTATATTTATTCACTTGATAATCTTGAGAAGTCTCAAAATTATGGCCATTTGGGGGGGAAGTAAATATTCATATTTTATCATTATGTCACTCATGTATCACATTCAGCAATCATGATTATTTAGAGTTTTTTACCACTAAAAGGTAAAAGCATGTATATTTAACATTTCCCACTAATATCCATGTTTTATAATACACATATAAATCACAGCTCTGAAGAAAACCTATGAACCAATGAAATGAGAGTGTTTTCAAAGAACTGCAATGGCAGTTACTATACTGTTGCATTATCAGCAAAGGGAATCTAACTTAAAATCTGAAATGGGCTTCAGAAGTTGGTAGAACCATGGCCATTTATGTAGGGGACAGCACCTTCCTTATGCTTGAAGCAGCTACCTATATAGCCACTGGAAAGTAATACTCCACCATAGAAAGTGAGGACCTGGAGGCACGAGACTCAAGACCTACCCATGCCAGGAAAGGCAGATGAGGAATACTGGAAATATAGGCCAGGATAATCAAAGAAAAACCTATACAACTTTGCCTAAGTGTCTCTCTTTCTTTCTCCGTCTCTCTCTCCTCATACTTTTGAAATAAATGAACTTAATCCTTAAAAGTCTATCAGGATGAGAAAAAAATCATAATTAATCACATATTCCATAAAAGAAAGAAAAATGAGGAATTTCTGGTAAAGGAAAACCAACATCAGATAGAGGAAATAAGTAAGTGTTAAAGTGCTCCAACTTCAAATAATTTATATATAATTTTATGTGGTGACTAAAGAAAAATTGAACTGCATTCCAAAATTTTACCCATACCTCAAAAATCAGAATATTTTGAGTGAACAAAGAAAATGAAAAAGCAAAAGCACAAACACGCAGAGGGAATTTTGTAATAGGTGTTATTTATATACACTTCAATGGACCCAAGGCTTCTTCGAGAGTGAAAACTAAATAAACACTATATTTTTCTTGAATAAAAAATAAAGTTGTCCCTTTATTGTTTATTAACTGACAACTGACTGGAAATGTAACTAAAAGCTAAGGAAGTGAGACCCAATGCTAAAAGATCCATTCATTAGCTGGATATGGTTTTTAAGCATTTATTCTTCTTTCTCCATGTAGCTAAAACCAAGTTCTGCCCTGGGATATATGGATGTATTTCCAAGTCAGCTTGTGTCTACACATAAGTTCATGTTTTATCCTTTTGAAGCCTTTATCAAAAGCATCATTAACATGCAGATATAGGCTCCCCCAAATAATGGTTGTTTCCACTTAGTGACCCATCTCAAAGCCTCTTCTAATAACATGCTCCCAGGTGCTCAAAAAGAGTTCTACATCAAGGTATAATTATGTGGACTGAGTCAGATTTATAGAATAAACTTCCTAGAGCATTCTAAATGTCCAATTATAATGGAAAATATTTCACAGCTTCACAAGTTGAAAAACTATCTACTGAAGCCATATCATTGAATGGAAAGGGGCTCAGAATTCTTTATGCCTGTAAAGGAATTTAGAGTATAAGTTGTCCTTTTAATGCTACATTATTTTAGTCAAAAATATAAGCAGGAAACTTACCCAAGTTCTCTGATCAGGCAGTTGGAACTGGGAGCAAAATTGAAACAAAAACAAAAAATTACTTCTGTATCGGTATCTTTACCAAAATCTATCCTTTGAGAAATTAACATTTATACTAACTTAGTAATTTTGCTTATCGGGTAACTACACCTTAAGTAAAAGCTGTGGACATGAAAATTAAATATTTTATAACACTGCTGAGTTTCCTCTATTTATGTAAATTAAATTTTAGGATCGTTTATAAACTAGAATGTTCTTTTCCCAAGAAAGTTAAATGCTGTCTACTACCAACTCTTAAATAGCAAAACAGATACTTATTTTTTTTTTACTCATTGTAGAACAAGATTCCTAAATTTTACTCAAATAGCTAAAAATAGCAATTTCCTGAAAAAATATAGTCTCTTGTATTTTTACAATGTTAATAACAAAGAAAACAAAATATTTACTCAAATGTAAATCACTGACTAACAAAAAGTTATGTGCTTGGAAGTACACTGATTGACGTTTATTAGCATGGGACTCAGACCATCAGTAGTCAGAACACCTTAATTTAAAGAACTACAACAGTCTAGCTATTTATGACAAGAATCACTGAAGAAAACATGATGGACTTCGAAGCTCTTCCAGAAAACACAAATTTTATACCCTTAAAAATATAATTTGGAAGCTAGAGGAGTTCATCACCACCAAACCAATATATGAAATGCTTAAGGGTATTCTTTAAGAAGAGGAAAAGGAAGAAGAAGAAAAAAGTAAAGATAAAAAATATGAACAACAAAGTGGCAACAGATACCTATCAACAATTGAATCTAAAAATCAAACAAATAAAAAATCTGATGAACAGAATAAACTGGTGAATGGAATAGAATCTGGGGCATGGAGATGAACAGATTGACAATTCTCAGAGGGAAAGAGGCTGGGCGGGGGGTCGGGAAGAGATTAGACAAAGATCTTATATGCATGTATGTATTACTTATGGACACAGACAATAGGGTGGTGAGGGCCTGGGACAGGGTGGGAACCAGGTGGAGGGAAGCTATAGGAGGAAAAAAGAGGGACGTCTGTAATAATTTCAACAATAAAGATTAATTTTTTAAAAAAGTTCTGCATAAGAAAATATATAAATATATCATTTTGCCTGGTTTAATGGGATATGTCTTGCTATGATAAGTTTTAGAATATTTAATAAGGAAGGCACAGTTTTTAAGGATGAAATGTTTATTACAAAAGTAATATAAAAATAAGAAACACTTGTTGAAAGCAAAGTAGAAGATGAAGGACAGAAGACTTAAGTGATTTCACATGAATATATAAATGATAACTTAGAAAAGACTAATTTTTTTCTCAGTTTTTTTGGATGCACTAACAGAATAGTGGGACACTTTATACAAAAGAAAATAAAAATGAATAAAATTCAGAAGTAGAAGTAAAACAGAATCTCTCCTACAAGTGTACACAAAGCCAAACATCTGAAAGCAAAATGCATACTTTGTTACTAATATTAAAAATATAGGAAAATCAAACCAAGGAATAATAGCCAGTTTTACAACAACGTTATTGTCCAATGGCAATTCAAATGAGCTCCCAATCTGAGTAAAGTACTCAACACAGAAATCAATGAAAAGGACATTCCAAAAGTCACACAGGATTATCACTCCCTTCATCTCACCTACTTGTAGCTGTATCTATCTCCTTTTCAAAAATAACCTCAAATAAGACTCCACAAATAATTTTCAACTACTTAGGAAGAACCTCTACAGTACTTATTTCTCTATTATATTAAACTAACTTATTTATAAGAAAAAAATAGTCCACCCTGCGTGGCTCAGTGGTTGAGGATCGACCTATGAACTAGGAGGTCACAGTTCAATCCCCCGTCATGGCACATGCCTGAGTTGTAGGCTCAGTCCACAGTGTAGGGAATGCAGGAGGCAGCCAATCAATGATTCTCTCTCATCATTGATGTTTCTATCTCTTTCTCTCCCTCTCCCTTCCTCTGTGAAATCAACAAAAATATATTTCAAAAAAATAGGCTAAATAGTCCTCTAATGGCCCAATAGAGCAAACATACTTCTTTAAGCATTGAACCAAGAAGTTAGTTAAATGATAACCAGTATTTGTTTTTCAATTTTAATGTACCTATATCTTCTAGGTATTTTGACAACAATTTTAAAAATGTGTGTTATTGCCCTAACTGGTTTGGCTCAGTGGGTAGAGCGTCGGCCTGCGAACTGAAGGGTCCCAGGTTTGATTCCAGTCAAGGGCATGTACCTTGGTTGTGGGCACATCCCCAGTAGGGGGTGTGCAGGAGGCAGCTGATTGGTGTTTCTCTCTCATAGATGTTTCTAACTCTATACCTCTCCTTTCTTCTCTGTAAAAAATCAATAAATATATATTTTTAAAAAATGTGTGTTATTATTCCAAATGCAGTAAGATGGCCTAATAATCTTTCAATAAAATTCAATAAATATTTATGATGGCATTCACCTTGCACTGATTAAAAACTGTGTGAAGGGACATGTTAAGTAAAATACAAAAACATACAAAAATTGTAATTTTCAGGTTTTCCCATAAAATACCACTACCAAGCATTTATATATCTACTAGTGGCCCAGTGCACGGATTTGTGCACATTGAAAGGAAATTAATTAGAATTCCTGCGGGGGAAGGGGCGCTGTGGCTCGAAGGGTGTCTGTGGAGTGAGCGGGGTCCCTCCAGCAGGTGGGGTTCCTTGGCCTGGCCTGTGGGGATTGGGCCAAAACTGGCTCTCTGACATCCCCTGAGGGGCCCCAGAGTGTGAGAAGGCATTCTGCAAAGTTGCTGTCATACAGGGTGTGGAACGCAAACACAAGTGTGCAATAAACTAGATTTGGGGCCGACAGTGCTCCAGCAACAACATAACCCACAGCCAAAGGTGGAATCGCATGGCCCTGCAAGGAATCGGGCTTCCTCCTCTCTGGTTTTGGGGTGCATCACCTGAGAACTGCCACTGCCAAGTCACCACAGCTCGGAAGCTCCTGCGTTGAGTGTCTGTCCCCTGGTGGTCAGTGTGTGTCAAACCTACCAGCCGGTCGGATGGTCCTTTAGCCTTTTATATATATAGATTTATAGGTTTCCCCTAAAGCAGCGGTTCTCAACCTGTGGGTCGCGACCCCTTTGGGGGTCGAACGACCCTTTCACAGGGGTCGCCTAAGACCATCGGAAAACACATATATAATTACATATTGTTTTTGTGATTAATCACTATGCTTTAATTATGTTCAATTTGTAACAATGAAATTGGGGGTCACCACAACATGAGGAACTGTATTAAAGGGTCGCGGCATTAGCAAGGTTGAGAACCACTGCCCTAAAGCCTTGATAATATGTGTTCTCCTCTTTATAATGGACTAGAAGCCCACTGCACGGATTCGTGCACCGGTGGGGTGCCTCACACCGGTGCATGATCAGGGCTGGGGAGGGCTCTAGGGTGTGTCCGGCCCCTCTCACCCAGTCCTGATTGGCCAGACACTAGCAGCAAGCTAACCTACGGGTCGAAGCATCTGCCCCCTGGTGGTCAGTGCACGCCATAGCTACCAGTCAAACGGTCGAACAGTCGGTTAGGCTTTTATATATATAGATGGCAGGAGGGTAGTTTACTGACATTCCTGTATATTCACAATGAAATGATCCTGCATCCATTAATAATAAGATTTTCCTTAAGTCCTTCCTCATGCCAAGCACATTGCTAACCATGTTAGTGCATGAACGTGATCCTTGCAGCCACCCTAGTGCAGCTGGAGGGAGTGTTGCCATCACACTGACAGAGAAAGCTCAGAGAGAGGAACTACACTGCTCAAAACCTAGTGAAGCCACTTGCAGATCAGTTATTTCTGGCCTTAAACTCTGGGCAGTTTTTGTTGTAATTAAATGTATATGACTATAATATCCTTATAAGCATTTAGTTATAATTATAATTTGTTTGTTTATTGGTGGATCTTGAGGCTAGATAGAATTTCATAGAGTAGGAAAAAGAACAAAAAAATTCTACTGGAACTTCAGAACATTTGAGGCTGATTTTCTGAGGTTTGATGAAAATAGGGTGACTCAAGTTCCTCCCAGGCCACGGTCTCTACATCCCAGTGACATACAGCCATTCCACATGAAAATAGCCATGATGGTTAGAAATTAATGAAATACTTTTGTAGTCATTAGTAAATAGCCTCTGCCCCAAACACCCTGAACATCCAACCTACCCTGTTGCCCTGTTCTCCTCCCCAAAAACCCTGCAGACTGAGCCCCCTTAGAGCAACTGTAGCATGTACAGCTGGTGTGGGAAGGGCTCCAGAACCCTGCTCCAGAATGCAGGAGTCCATTCGGATTGGTCAGTCTTCATGACATCCAAAGTATTCAATATTTGATTATCACTCTTGGGTCCTGTTCTAATAGCAACACACAGCTATAAGCAGTCCCTCACACCAGGCATGGCACTCTGGTGTGGAAAGGAAAACCACTGCATGTGATCCCCCAGGCATGTCTGCGAAGATCCGAGGGCATGACTGCCCTGCTCTCTGCACTATACAGGAGCCTCATCTTTTGAGATCCTTCAATACTCTGGGGATATTAAAAGACAGCATATTTTCCCACTGGTGTGGCTCAGGGCACATGCCTTGGTTGAGGGCTCGAAGCCCAGTGTTGGGTGTGTAGGAAGCAGCCAATCAATGATTCTTTCCCATCATTGATGTTTCTATCTCTCTCTCCCTCTTCCTCTCTGAAATCAATAAAAATATATAATTTTAAAAAGACAGCATATTTTCTTACATTCTTTCATTAAAAACAAGTACATACTATATTTGTGACAGCTGTATGCACATGTGAAGTTATTGGTAGACAAAGACTCCCATATCTTGAACCAGGAAATTTCCCTTGGCTAGCTAGAAATCTTGAACTCCAGAGAATAGGGACTCTGCATCCAACTCCCTCATCCTATCTAATAAAAAGGTAATATACAAATTGACCATCACTCCAACACACAAGATGGCCGCCCCTATGTGGACACAAGATGGCTGCCACAAGAGGGCCAGCAGGGGAGGGCAGTTGGAGGTGACCAGGTCTGCAGGGGAGGACAATTGGGGGGGACCCAGGCCTGCAGGGGAGGACAGTTAGGGACAACCAGCCCTGCAGGGGAGGGCAGTTAGGGGCGACCAGGCTGGCAGGGGAGGGCAGTTAGGGGTGACCGGGCCAGCAGGGGAGGGCAGTTGGGGGTGACCAGGCCAGTAGGGTAGGGCAGTTTGGGGTGACCAGGCTGGCAGGGGAGGGCAGTTAGGGGTGACCGGGCCAGCAGGGGAGGGCAGTTGGGGGTGACCAGGCCAGTAGGGTAGGGCAGTTTGGGGTGACCAGGCTGGCAGGGGAGGGCAGTTAGGGGTGACCGGGCCAGCAGGGGAGGGCAGTTGGGGGTGACCAGGCCAGTAGGGTAGGGCAGTTTGGGGTGACCAGGCTGGCAGGGGAGGGCAGTTAGGGGTGACCGGGCCAGCAGGGGAGGGCAGTTGGGGGTGACCAGGCCAGTAGGGTAGGGCAGTTTGGGGTGACCAGGCTGGCAGGGGAGGGCAGTTAGGGGTGACCGGGCCAGCAGGGGAGGGCAGTTGGGGGTGACCAGGCCAGTAGGGTAGGGCAGTTTGGGGTGACCAGGCTGGCAGGGGAGGGCAGTTAGGGGTGACCGGGCCAGCAGGGGAGGGCAGTTGGGGGTGACCAGGCCAGTAGGGTAGGGCAGTTTGGGGTGACCAGGCTGGCAGGGGAGGGCAGTTAGGGGTAATTGGGCAAGCAGGGGAAGGCAGTTAGGCATCAATCAGGCTGGCAGGGGAGTGGTTAGCGGGTAATAAGCCTGGCAGGCAGAAGCAGTTAGGGGAAATCAGGCAGGCAGGCAGGCAAGTGGTTGGGAGCCAGCAGTTCTGGATTGTGAGAGGGATGTCTGACTTCCCCTTTAGGCCCGATCCCTCGAGGGGTCCCAGATTGGAGCGGGTGCAGGCTGAGGCACATACACCACTCCCCCATGCACAAATTTTGTGCACCGGGCCTCTAGTCTTACAGATAAGGAAACTAGGAGCCAGGTTCACTGGGTCACTGGAAGACACTAAATCCCAATAGTTTTTTCTCCATTATGCCATGTACCCATAACATTTAATTTAGAAGTGCTTAATTACTAGATTTTAAAGATAATCAGAATAGGAAAATAATTTTATTACTGTAATTAAACATATATAACTATAATATCCTTATAAGCATTTCGTTATAATTAGAAGAGTAATTACTAAGAGAGATACATTTTTGGGGCAATATCTGACACTAAATGCATATTATACTCAGGGTAAGGCCTGCAAGCGCAATTCAGATCAGGCTAAATATAATATACTAGCAGTTCGGTGCATGAAATTCATGCACTTGTTGGGGGGGGGGTCCCTCACCCCGGCCTGCGCCCTCTTGCACTCCGGGAGCCCTCGGGGGATGTCCGATGGCTTCAGAGGCAGGAGGGGCTCCCACCACCGTCACTGCACTTCCCAGCTGTGAGCCAGGCTCCTGTGTTGAGCGTCTGCCCCTTGGCCATCAAGCGCGTCATAGCAACCAGTTATTCCACCATTTGGTCAATTTGCATTTTAGCCTTTTATTATCTATATATATAAAAGCCCAGCAACCAGAACGGCGGAACGACCAGAACGACCGGTGGCTATGAGGCGCACTGCAGCAGCCAACCAGCCTGATCCAGGCCCTGATTTCTCCCTCCACCACGCCCCCCTGCCGACCTGGCCAGCCCAGCCCCTGATTAGGGGCGGGGCCAGCCGGCCAACTGCCTATGGCCCCTCCCTCTTGCTGGCCCGGCCCAATGGGCCCCCATTGGGGTGGGCCATCCAGACCCCACCTATGCACAAATTTGTGCACCAGGACTCTAGTATAGGATAAGTCACTGATAAAAATGTACTATTTTAGAACTTGCTTCTTTTCCATAAAGTAAATGATATCATTCCTTAGCCTTCCTATATAAAATGAATACTAACTGGAATATTTTTAACCCTTCTAATACTAAACTATACATATTTTCCCAGTTTGAAACATAGAGAATCTTTGAGCAATGATAGGTTTCTCCAGCTAACCCAGAAGATGGTATTTCAGCTCTCCTACTCTGCTATTCAAGACTTCGGGAAGGCACTTGAAAAAGTGAAGAAGAGGTAACAGACAGGGCATGGAGGGGTGGTGGAAAAGAGTCATATCCCAAGATAATATAACTTAATTATCTCTTAACTTTCTATGATATAGTGTGCATAAAATTCCACTAATTTTATTAGAGGAGCATGATTTTTGGTTTGAATATACCAAAACAGAACAAATTAGTTTATAGTTTGCAAGCATTTTCATAAAACTTTTGCTTACTAGCTATATAGAACAGAGCTTGTATCTTTAAAAAAATAAAATATCATTAAATTAAAAAGCCAGATTCAAGATGTTATGTATTTGTTCTTATAATATAATTCTCCACATTTTTATTGATATGTAAACCAGTTTTTAAAAATTGGCCCAATATGTAGGAACATAGAGATAACCAATTAGATAACACTACTTCGTATTTTCCTTGCAATGAGAAACTGTATAAATTTGATAAAGGGACACAACTCCACTCAGCGAATAGCTGTGTATTGTGGTGAATTCCTGAGCAATTACAGAACTTTTCTGGAATGCCCAGTGGTCTCTAGATAAATTCCTTCACCCTGTATGGTAACAACATGTCAGGTAGACGCATTTCCTGCTTTTATCTAAGCACTAAAAGAACCTTTGTGAGTTTGGGATGAGTCACGGTGTATCCCTTTCTTACTATCAGTAACTTTTAAGCACAAAAGACGTCAATATTTATTCTCTTAACTGAATTTTGCTTAATACAAAATACACTTTGGCTCAAAAAGTAGTCAATAGCAGACTATCACTGAACACCAAAAGCATGATATCTTTACACATTTTAATTACTTTTTCTTTAAAGAGTATGGATTTTAATTCCGCTAGAATTTCCTGTGTTCTTCCACACCAGCGTCATAGGAAATCCTAATGTTCTCAAGATTTCTTTTCATTTCATTGCACCTGCTTTTCAGGATCAACAAGTTAGTTTACAAGCTTCAAGTCTCAAATCCAAAATACTTACTTGTGGGTGAAATAAGAATCCTGGAGAAGGTCTCAAGTATTTCTCTTTTAAAGCTTCAAGGGGGTCAGTTAGTTTTCTTTTCTCTACTCTGAAAGGTTAAAATTAGATTTGGGATATGAATCAGACTCATATATCAATTACTACATAATCACTGACATTTAAAACAGCTCACAGTAAAGCAAATGGTAGGTTTCTGGGAAGCACACTAATAAAAATATAAAGACATCTGTTCAGTTCTTAAAGAATACTTATGGCAGTTCTAGGCATGCAAAGAGAGGAGGTCCTATTTATATGGAAAAATCCTATTGAATGACTAGTCATTCTAATGAGGAAATATTTTTAAAAAATGAAGAGTCATGAAATCAGAGGCAACTGGTGATAAGTCTGTACCTTTCCACTCACTTTGTAGACAAGAATGCTTGGTGACTTTGAAATCGTGAGGACAGGGTTCATTTTAAAAATTAAAATTATTTTCTACCAAGAAGGTGCTCCCCCAAATATTCATAATATCTCTTCCATATTTGCCAATAATGGCAGGAGAGTTTCTAAGCATACTGTACACCCTGCTAGCCACTCTTTGAGGTGTAAGCGTCTTCTTTTGAATGCCACTGCTGATAAACAGGGCAGGTGAAGGGGGGAGGGGGATGGGAAGAGGATGAGGATCTATTTGAAGATAGAGAGCAACATCCAAAACTTATATATATAGCCCTCTGCATTAGAAATGTTTGCCATTCTATTTTCTATTAAGCATATAGGAAATGACATGAGTTGAATTATTTATTTTACCAACTGTGGGTAAGTTTCTTTTAAAAGCTTGAATAAGTACACTTTTAAAATAGAATCAAAATGAATAAAAACAGCTTACCACTGCTTGAAATTTTATATATGCTAGTTTTGCATACACTATTTCACTTATTAAAATAGGAGCTCTTCTATCCTTTTGATGGGTGCAAAAATATTTAAGACAGGAAAAGATGAGATTTCAACCCAGTTTTTACACTAAAATGGGTGTAGTCCTTTCACAAGTTTGGTAGAATGACAGGCTTAAGGTCTTAATTGAGGCAAATACCAGAGAGAAGATTGAGATAAGAGTAAGCAAAAGTAAAGTTAGGAGGTGGTAGACACGAATATAATGGGTTAATGAAGGAACTGAAAGTCCATTTCATTGGGAGGGTCTAAGAAAGAGAGTGTGAGAAATTATCTTCACAAAAGATATATCACTGAGTTGAAAATACAACTCTATGGGCAATGTGTAACAGACAATCTACACACAAAACATGGCAGATCTGTTTTCCCTTCTTTTTCCTTCTCTAGTAATGGGTCTGCCACAGGAATTAAAATTAAGATATAATAATTTTTTAGGGTGGGGGGAGGTACCCAAGCATGATATACTGATGGCTCTGATATATTTTTGATAGTCCTTTTTTATTCCCCTTGTCATGTTCAAGTAAAAGTATTCCTTAACATACTAGCAATGTTTCTTGTTTAATGTGTTGTAGACAATATAGGTTGAAAAAAAAGTTTTAAATAATAAATTTTGTAACTCTAGTACCTATTAAGCAAAAGGAATTCAATAAATATTATTAAATGAAAGAATAGTTTGTCTCTTGTCCTGGCTGGGTAGTTCAATTAGTTTAGAGCATCGTCCTGATACACCATTGTTATGAGTTCAATCCCTGGTCATGGAATATACAAGAATCAATTGATGAATGCATAGTAGAACAAAAAATTGATTCTCTCTCTCTCTCTCTCTCTCTCTCTCTCTCTCTCTCCATCTCCATCTCCATCTCTTCCTCCCTCCTTTCCTCTCTCTCTCTCAAATCAATTAAAAAAAGATTGCCTCTTCATAAAAGAGAACTTGAAAAAAATATGCAAATACTTTCAGCTTAAATAAGTCCAATAAAAAAGTATCTACATCTTCCATTAACTCCTGATGATGTTCAAGATTTGGATGAGAAAGTAAATGTGGAAAAGGTAATATTTAAAATACATAATAAGCATAATTACTGTTATTCATACCTTTTAAAGAAAACTAGTATTTAAAAACTAAATCATTCTGAATGGTCAATTGACTGTTACAGTATGCTGCATAACAAGCTTTTTATTAAGCATATATGTGTCCCCCAAAGAATTTTTGGATGCATTCAAGGAAACTGGATAATGAAAGCATTAAACAAAGATGTGTTTTCTTAAGCCAACCACTCACATTATATACAAAACATTTTTGTGATTAATATTTCACTTACTTGGGGCTCCTAACAGATTTATTTAGAAACAGAATATGAACAGTGTTTATCAAGGATTGTTGGTAGGTTAACAAAGCGTAAACTCTTGCTGTTCTGTGTCCCATCTCATTCCAAATAACCTGACCCATTTAAGTACCCACACATATTTGCATTAATCCGTCAGGAGCCTCATTCTTCCGCCACTTGACAACTTGCTTTAAATATGACTTTCCCATATTTTCCACTTTAAAAAAGAGTGTTTAAAAATAAATTTATTGTCAAGGGAAAGAACTCTGTGGGTCTATTCCAAAACCCCAAATTCAGAGTCATCCAAAAATAAGTCCAAACTTCAACTTTCTGAATAAAAACGAATTTACTCGCTCAAAAAAACTTCACTTTCTGTTTTATTATAATAATTAAAATGGTTTGTTAAACACTGTAACTCCATACCGTAAACACTAGCTTTCATGCCCATGTTCACATTTAAACGCTTCCCATCTACCCTTACCTGTAGATAGGGTCCATGAAGAAAGGAGTGGGTCTCGCATGCTGCAAGGAGCCATCTGATGCAGATCTTGGTTCAATGTTGCTTCCTTTCTTTTCCCCAAACACATGGTTTTTTCGAGGCTCAGTAAGCTTTGTCCCACTGGCTCTACTCCTACTGCCCATACTTAGATCCAGGGGCTGGTCTTGACTTGTGGCTGGCGTGGCTGAAGGCTTGGAGGGTACTGGAGTCAAGGGCTTCTCATCCTTTCGCTTAGTGGTGAGATCAAAGGGAGACTCAGAGCTTCTCTTCTGCAGTTTCTTTACTTCACTTGGTGATTGGGGTTCCATTTTCAAGGGTAACGATCTCAAGTCTCTATCAGGAAATGGGTACATTGACTGAGAGAATGCTGGAAAAAACGGGAGGGGAAACATGGAAGGGTAAGGTAAAGCTCCAACTTTTTTGTCTTGCAGCCCCACCAGTCCTGTTGAACCAAAGTATTTTTCAGCAATAGAAGCAATAGCCTTTATAGAATCATTCACAGCTCCTGACACCGCAGTTTGCTCCTCTAAAGATGGTGAGAAAATGGAATGATTGCTGTATTCTTTCTTATTATGTATTGAAGCCAGATTCTGAAGAGGGCTTACTTTGTCTTTGAACATTTTACCATTTTCTTTAAATTTTTCTTTATCACTTTCAATGTCACTTTCCAGATCAGAGCCCGAGGTTGTTTCCAGGTCACTGCCACTTGGCGTACTGACATCATCAAGGTCACTACTCTCTGACTGGTCACTGATTTTCTCAAGGGGCCTCTCTCCAGAGGACCTCTCGGGCTGGAGCTCCACTGGCTTATTGTCCCCTACAGGTGGGTGTTTAGATAGTGCCTTCAAAATATCCTGTGTAGCTGGCAGTATCTGAGGATGTGTCATGAGGGGACTTTGACTTTTGTTTGTCTGTTCAGTACTTGATAGTCCTTTAACAGGAGAACTAGCAGGTATCAAAGGAGGCCTGTGGTACAAGCCGGAAGGAAACAGACCAGGGAAGCTAAAAGAAAATCCAGGAGCTGTTGGAAAGGTAAGACCAGCAGGGTGCCGATTGGCACCAAAATAGTCAGCAAGGCCCGGGTTGGCATGACTCATATTAACCATGGACGTTTTATCCATAGCTGGGGTTCCAGGAAGTGAAATGCCTTGGCCAAAAAATCCACCTGCCGCAAAGTGGTTCTTGCCCTCACAAAACCTCCTGTGCTTATTTAAGGAAGACGTAGTGCTGAACATTTGTCCACAGTCTTTGCACTTGATTTGGGTTCTGCAATCAGCATGCATGCGCTTATGACGACAAAGGTTTGAAAACTGAGTATAGGATTTATGGCAGACCTCACCTGTGTGCAAACAACAAAAAAGAATCTCAGGCTTTATGGCAATTGCTTCTGAATTTAGCAAGTATCACAAGTGGTTTACCCCAAATTTCAATTAGGAAGCCAGGACTAGATGTTGGAGGCACCAAGCTGGGTGCTCCGAACACAGAAAACCCCGTTTCACTAGATTCCAAAGCAAGGCATCCAACCTGACAAATGTCTTGAGGCAGCACAATTATTTCATATATATAAGAATATTCTTATCATCCCCATTGCATAATATGTGGCATCATATTTTTGCCTTTGAATATTCATGAAAAAGTCAAATCCCGGCAGACACTGACTTCCCACGCAATTGCTGCTCTAACAGAAACTTTCAAATGAACGTCTTTAGGCATAACATGAAACATAACAGGAACCCCTTCAACAGTTTAGACCATTTAAAGAACTCTATGTTGTAGGCACCAGAACAAAATAAAACAGCCTTCCCCTCAACCAGAAACTTCACCTTTATTCCCTCTCCCCTTGGGGGAAAAAGCCTGTGACTGCTCTACCATTATTTAATTTGAATTATATCATATGCTCTCATCATTCACACATCAAAGCCACACAACAATGCACATTGTGTATTCTGAGACATTTTTAACAATCATTTTCATGATTTCAGAAAGACTGACATAATTTACAATGGCTCTATTTTAAGCCTGCAAAGGAAACTAAATTGAATGTAGCCCATCCTGCATTGCTGGTTCCCATGAACTATGATCACGTCCTCTGACTTCCCCTCACACCAGTGGTTGTGCTAACCTTCCTGCATTTATGAAACCCCTGTGCTTGGGAAACATGTCCACTTGTTGTCATATCTTCACCGGTTATCTCAGGGCTTGCCTTCTCTGTGCTATAGCCAACTACTGGGCCGGAAAGAACACAGCAGTGGGTGTGGCTGGGAAATAACCCTCTTCACTGAGAATTTGCAAAAACAGTAGCACATCTTCCTCCTCGAATATGTGCGAACAGATCTCATTATATTTTAAGACCAAACTCGGTAACCCTTGAGAAGTCCTTTGCTAGGTAAGAATGCCACTGACTTACTTCATGGTGCAGCGGGATTATAGGATCCCATTTCCTAAGCATCCCATTTTTATTTTACTTTAGTAAAGACGAGCCCACTTTATATGGGAGCTTAATGTAATGCTCCTGTGCAGGTTTAATAGATGCAGAAATATGATATGCCTCCTTGGTAATTGTTGAAACAAATTTATAGAAGAAATTAAATTGAAGACAAAACATAACATTTATGGCTTTCATGTGATGGCTGTCCTTCAGCAGAGAGTGGCTGAGCCCCTGAGTCAAAGCAATAATAATTAAAAAAATAAAACTCACGCAAAGGAGATTTTACAGACCTTCAGTCACCTAAAACTCACCCAGAACTTGGATGATCCCACACACCACCAATAGGATGCAACCAAGTGATTCCATATCTAGCTCTTCTATTACTAACAGTTAAAATGCATGATTACATATATCAGTGTGCTTAGTAATATGAAAGGAGTTTTCAACTGTGGGATGATTCATAACATTGTTGAGAAGCATAATAAGCATCTTAACGGGAAGAGAAGAAGTGAGTGATTACTTTTCAAATCATTATTCGGGAATACATTGACCAGAGTCTCCTTTAAAAGTATATACTAGTTAACCATATACAATATGTATGTGTGTATAACAACTTTGATATACTAATCAAAACCATATGACGTAGAGGGTAGAAGCAGGAGACTTTCACCAGTTATACTAATTCAGCTATGAGCAATAACAAGAAATAGTAAATGAAATGTTGGAATTATAAACGTACACTCATTAAGAAAGCGACACCTCCCCTCTGGGTATTCAACCAAGGTGGAAGCTTTTGAAGGGTTTGCAACTTTTTGGCAAAGGACTGTTGCCCTGTACAATTCTTTCTGAGAGCTCAAGGCATTTAGGAAAATCAAGAGCTTCTCTCTATTGAAGTAGAAGGTGCATTTGACTGCCCTGGCTGTCCCGTGTGACCCGGATGAGCGGTGCCTGTGAGCAACCTCAAGAACACGGCATCTGGGATGTTTCCTTAGGCAGAGGCATTGCTTTTCTCACTTGAAGGCCTGGCCCACCACAAACCACCAGGCCTGCAGGTAAACGGCTCAATTGATGTTGAAGTCTCTGCTCTACTGTAATTTTCTCAGTAATAACGAATTAGCCAGCAGTTAACATTGCGTTTTTCTACTTATTAAACAAATTAAGAGGTATTTTGAATATATTCAGCCTATTAGAGCATGTGGTTTCTATTTGGGAAGCTGGAGGTTTCTGTAAAGCAGTGAGTAATTACCTTAGCGATGGTGACTTTGGGCTCAAGCTTGGCGGTGCACTGTAATAAGAGACAGTTGCCATAAACACACCAGTGGGGGTACAGCGTGGTGTGTGGCCTTCTGGTGAGAAACAGATATCAACTCTAGGTGAACCTCCTCCACCCTAAAGCCTCCACACCAACTCCTCTTTTGTTCTGAAATTACATGGCTATTATTCATAATTACCCCATGGTTCTCTGTCAGATTTTGTATTTGAAGAAAGCCATCTGCTATTTAAATTTACCAATAATTACTGAAAATACATTCATGGGAAATCATTTGTGCAATCTAATTGGAAAGGGACACCCTATAGCACTTTAAAGTGAAATACTTGACTTCAGCACAATTAAAATTCCAGATCCCAGAATCTCAGATGATAGCAGGCTGTATTTTCTGACTTTTATTTTAAATAATAGAGAAAGCGTTAAATGGGGGTTGCTAATTTGTTGTGGTCTATTTCACTTCTCCCCCCCACCCTACCAAAACTTAATACATTTATTAAAAATGTATTTCTGAAAAATCAGAAATAATTAAATTACTTACGCCTGTAGTATTTGCAAGGACATTGTTAGAGCATTGCAAGCTAGAGTCTTGCTTTTTTGGGAGACAAGAAGTCTAAAATTTCTATTGTATACTTTATTTCCTGCAACTTTCAACAGAGCTTCCCCAAGGGAGGCCAGAGCACCCTTTTGTTTATCAGCTAGTCCTCTTCACTCCACCCAGGGAACATGTGAGCCAAACGGGACTCTAGTGTAAGCTGGAAAAGGAAAGGAAAGCTCTGTTGGTGCTTAGAAGCACAAAAGAGGGCTGTGTCAAGGCCAAATGGAGGAGGGCTAGTCTCTGGCATCTCCACGTTGGCACTGAAAATTAGGTTTTTTTCCATTAAGTCCTGTAGTAGTGTCTCCTATACCTACTACAAACCATTGAGTATTTGTCAAAAACACTGTTTTGCAAGGGTTCCCAAGTCAGAGATGGTGCCAACAACCAAGTATGCTTCAACCAGTCCTAAGCTTATCTGGATCCAAAATCAGTCTTGACGTTTGTAGCACAGCTCAGTGACTCACTGTGTTTACATGCCCAGCCGAGCAATGGATCAAAAGGAGTCCAGAGTTGCTGCCCAGATGGACTGAGAGCCACTGGCTTTCCTGATGAAATATTTCAGCACAATACAGAGAACAGGAGTGGGTGGACTGCAGAAGAACCAGATGAAGGCTTTATTTTGCTTTATTTGAAGTGTGTTACTAAAGTGTTCAGATTGCACGAAAACACACAAACCACTGCCTTAAATCTGCTTGAGTGCAGGGAGTTACAGACCCAGGGTGTCCAGCATCAGAGTGAAAATGTTCTGCTTTTCAAGTAACTGAGAACTACCGACCCACAGCCTGGGATCGGCAGCCAGGAGCAGGCTGAAGGGCATTTTACTTCCTTCTCTCTCTCCCCACACAGACACTCACACACGTACACACCAAGCCCTAAGCCCACTCGCCAAGTGGGGCTCTTCCGGCTCTGTCTGATCCAGAACTGGTTTTTATCACTTCATCTTGGTTCCCCGTATCTGCTATTTGTGTTTTACAAAGCCACCGACGTTTTCAGCGTGAGACCAATCTGGTCGTCTCTATTAAATCCTACAACCCAGGGAGGCTTCCCTCTCAATATTTAACAACTTCTCTTTTCCCTACCTGTTATTGATTTCATCTCAAAGAAAACACCCCAGGGACCACAGGCAAAATACCATGGATCTGGTTTTAAAAGATTTGCTGGGATTAGAAAATAGCCCGACTGGAATGGACCATAAAGAGCTAATGTGGAGACCCCTCTAATGGCCATGTGTGGCCACTCTCTTGATCACAGTGCCTTTTGGACGAGAGACAGATGCAGGAAGAAGGGCTGGAGTGTTAAAAACTTACAGATAAAGGGCTTCACACTGCTGTGGATGTGCTTGTGTTGTTTGAGGCCCGATGAAGTGGCAAACGTTTTGCCACACTCAGGGCAAGCGTGGGCCCGGGCACCAACGTGCTGAGAGCGAATGTGCCGCTGAAGGTTGCTAGGGTCCGTGAAAACCTGCTAGGAAATGAGTACTGATTAATCGAGAAACTTAATTCAAGGACACAATAAAGAAGACCAGGAATGACTCAAGAAGGAATTTGGTTTATGTGTTTTGTTTTTGTTTATTCCCGTCCCCCCCCCCCCCCCCCCAAGACCAAAAGCTCCTCTAGAGTCTAGGGAATGGACTGTAAGTCATTTAGCTCTATATCCTTAGTATGAAGTGTCCATTGGTATCAGCTGAATGAAATAATTAATGACATTAGTAGACCATATTCGGGCCTTTTTTATCCTAATCAGAAAAGATTGGAGTTGAATAATAAAATGCTGGTCATGACATTACTAAAATAGTATGCTATTTCCATCCTTTACATAAAAGACACAATATGTACAAAATTGGGGAGCTTTTGACTAAAGTATCACAAATCTATCCAAGGAGTTCCCCTCACTTAAATTCTAACACTGTGTTTTCAGTAAATTACCATTAAGCAAAAATTATTCCTTTGGACACTTTACTAACAAAAAAATAAAGAAAAAACCACCAACACATCTGGGAGCAAAACATCTCTAGAGATAATTTCAAATGTCACAATTTTCATGAGAAAAGATATTCAAATATTATGAAAAGTTTTTGTAAACTGAAATCAACTTTCATGACATTAGGATATCTTTCAGTTAACTGAGAAACATGAAAATTAAATAATTAATTAAATTAATTATTGTTCCTTTAATGGTCAAGGTGAAGTGCATGCATTTCACCCTTACGTTGTTCTGCAACTGGGCACTAAGGAACTATGCCTTTAATTAGAATTAAGTTTAATTAGAATTTATGGTGGGGATCTGGGTGGAAAAATCTGCAAATGTGGAAGTCTCCCATTCTTTCTGAATAGGCATTCAGAAACTTTATGTGACTTCCTCACAAATTGCTATTAAAATAAATCAGTAATGTGCATTGGATAAAATTTTCATTCTCCGTAAGGCTATAAAACAACCCCATGCTGGCAAGCCAGTAGCGGAACCAGGAATTTACCGTGGATGTCTGACACCTAGTTCTGGAACTCACCATTAAGCCTCACTTCCTCCCTTACAAAAATAAAACGATACCCACTAAGTGTTTTTATACACTGCACTAATGCCTTTTAGCATACAGCACTCAGTCTACTTTTCTCAAGATATTTATAGTTTCCCCTCTCAAGGCTTGTTTTTATATATCGTAGCAAGTGATAGATTAAGAGAGAGCAGGATGACAGAGAGCCAAGTAGTCTACAAATTCACTGTACCTTGGCACAATTTTCACATTCATAGTGCTTTCCACTGTCATGTGACATCTGGTGGCGAATTAAATTGGACTTCCAGTTAAATGCCTTGGGACACTGATCACACTTGTATTCCCTCTCTTCAGTATGTGACAACATGTGTTTCTCCAGGCTGTTAAGAGAACAATTAACTTAATAAAGACACGGTGACAAAGAATACATTCATACCCAGAAGGTCATTTTATTACCAGTCCAACTGGCAATTACAGAAATAAGAAAAGTTGTTGAGGTGAGGAGGAAGAAAGAAAGGAAACAGGCTTGCAACAGACAGAAGTACATTTTATGTTTCCGAGACTGTCTCCCACTAATGCAGAGAAGTGCCCCTGTTGTTAGGAAATAAATCTGCTACAGCTAGCAGGAACCAGTTGCCAATTTAGGGGCATGATAAACAAGTAGCTATTTGTCAAGCCTGGAGCCACTACACAATTCTGACAGTAACACATATTGCTAACACCCACTTAAATACAAAGACTCAAACAAAAAATGTTAAGAAAATGCTTCAGAACATGCAAGCAGGTATTCTATGTGATGTATATAACTTCTAGATTCAAAAAAGTACTTTTGTTTTTTACCCATGTCACCATATGGAAAGTGAGCTATAAGCTACCTATTCAATAAGCAACTTCCCAATGTAACCCTGGGATAGATGAATGGACAAGCAGATGGACTGATGGATGAATAGGTCTGTGTATAGATATAAAGGTATAAATATTGTATATAGAGAAAAATATGTATATATGTATTAATGTTAGAGAAAAGAAAATGTGTAATATTTTAAGTGAATGAAATCTTAAAGACCCTCAAAAGAAAAACATCAGAAGTTTCTCATAGTTTCTCTATTTTAAAACTTAGAATACTTTTTCCTTCTCAATTGTTTTTCCCCTTATCTAAAATTGTCTATGAAATCTGCATGAATACAATAAAAATAAATATTATAGATAATGGATTAGTGTGATATTCAGAAGGTGTTTGCAATATTTTTGCTAATTAAATACAAAAACATATAACACAGACTACCCCCGCGTAAAGTCACCAGAGCTCCATGGAGAAACAGCCTGTTTTCAAATTTGAATAACAAAATATACAAGAAGGGCCTTGAACATGTTGTTATAGCAAAGAGCAACAAAGTTATAGATTATGTCAAAAGAATGAGGGTGCCAACTTGAAGCAATGCCCACTGAACATACATGAGGAAATTTAAGCATCAATAAAAATAATAATCTCATCTTTTAACAACATCAATATTAAAAAACACACCAATAGAACCTCACTGGTCATTCTTGGAAGCTGCTGGGAAGCCAAATAAGTATTCTGAAAACTGATAAATAAAAGGAAAAAACTCATCTACAGGCCCTATATGTTCTGTACCTCAGGATGAGAAAATAAAGAATGAGGGGGAGATTCACTGTATATAATTAATACAGATAATGAATAAAGAAAGAATGATAGAACTAAAACATTCATTTTGCAGCCCCTAAAGAATAAATGAATCTAGGCATTTTATTATGTACCTCCCGATAGAAATAAATAATACCAGGAATGAGGTCTTCTTCCCAAAACTTTGAACCTGTCTGTGATCAAGGCTTGGGATGTAACTCAATTTACAGGAACTAGGGGGCTGGAGAAAGATGTTAAACAACTCCAAGGAGATACAATCAGCAGAATTCAGACTGGAGGAAATGCTACAGGAAAACCGGCTCAGTTTCCTCTATAAATAAATTGTAATGAGAGAGAGAGAGAATAAATGAGAATGAGAGAACAGAAGAGAGAGAAACAGACAAACTTACTGATTTTAACTGGGGAACCTATAAATTGAAAGAGATAGAAGTAGCATGTCAGCCTGTGCAATGATGAGGCTTATTTGATCTTAATTCAAACAAACACTAACAATCATGAGATACTGGGGGAATTTGAACACTGACCGACTATTTTATAATATTAAGGAATTATTATTCTTTAAGTTTATGTTGAATTTATGTTTTAAGGAGTCCTTACTTCCTACAGATACATAATGAACTATTTATGAATAAAATTATATAATATCCAGAATTTGTTTCAAACGATCCAAAATGAGTATAGCTGAGACAAGATTGGCCTTGTGTGATACCGAAACTGAGTATATGGGGTTTATTATATCATCCTCTTTAGTTTTGTATGTATTTTAAACTTTCATAAGAAAAAATTGCTTTAAAAAACTCAGCAACAACAAAAATACTACCAAGCATACAAACACACTGTCTCTTCCATGTTTCATTTCTCTGTAAGATGACCACCGTCAATGTGAGTATCAGGTCAGACCTCTGTGCACCTAGAATACATTATCCAGGGGATATGTAGACTGAGTGTATGAGGGTGTGTGAAAAACAAAATGCCCTTTCTCATATCTTGATAAATTAGAAATACCTTTCTCCTATTTTTTCTCTTCCTCAGCTTCCTCCCTACAATTTTTTTTTTTTTCATATTGGCACACAAACTCATTTTTCCTGCCCCATGAGTCAGTTGAGCTGGAAGTGCTGTTCTATTTGAGCACAAGTGGCGATATCTCTGTGAACAAAAGGTACCAGGAGAGTACAGGTGTGTGGAGTCACGAGAAAGGCCCTACCTTTATCTACACTACATAATCCTCTCTTTGTTACACAAGTTGAAATGTTCATAAGTGAGTTAGGAGAGAGATATCCACAGCTACAGGTAACATTGGACTGAGTCAGGGACATCTTCCAAAATCATTGTACAGATTGCTATTCTCACTGTTGTCCTTTACAACCCATGAAGGCATGCCACTTTATGACAAACATTATATTCTAATATGTATGTCAAATCATTAGCTCTAAAATCCAGCAGTAAAAGATTGGCCTATAGAGTCTTACTCCTGGTTCCCTAACTCCCAGGGTAGGATATAGCTTTAAGAGGAT
>NW_005372121.1:2055406-2067247 GCF_000412655.1 Myotis brandtii
GGGTTGTGGGGGGAGAAATAGCAAAGCAAGGGGAATTGTCCTTTCTTTGCTTCTTCTAATTTAGCATAAAATCCATATTGTTTCATGGAATTGTCAGCTTTCAAGTAACAAATGATAGAAGGAATTAAAAGGCAAATCCTTCTCACCAAAGCACATGCACGTTGCTTTCATAAGCATAGAAGCAATCCAGTCAGTCATTACTGAGACTTCACTTTTCATAGAATTTTATCCTGATTCAGAAAGTTTGTGTCCCAAGTTATAGAAGTCTTTCTGGTTCATTCCATCTTTTGTGTGTCAACCTTTGTTTGTTTTTTTTTATCTTTTTGGGGGTGGGAAGAGAGTATTCTTTTCTCACCATTTTACAGAAAAGATACAGAACAGAATAACAGATCATGTCAAGAAAGGATTTTTCTTTTGTTTCAATTATAAAGAATAATACAGGATTTAATAAAGTGGAAATATTTAAAGAATGTAGGTTCCACACACGGCTAAATTATATAACCATTTGGATGCTCCACACCAGGTTCCATAATGACATGCTGTATCCATCTGACTGAGCTACCGAAAAGTGAATTTTGAGGGCTCATCCAGTGCCAGATAATTAGGTGTCCTTATTGTTTTCCACTGACAGTGGGTTTTGGCATTAGGCAGAGTTAACTGAGGCTTAATCTTTCTTAACTGAGGCTTTGTCAGAGTTCGAAGCTTTCTCCCCGTAAGAAGTATGCACTTCTAGTAGGAAATAGGAATTACATTTTAGTGTTAGTCTGTCCATTTTTGTTTTATAATGCTGACCTTTATTTTTTTTATAATGAAATTATAGGAAGTAGACGTAATCTCTGGCATCAGAAATATTGCTTTGCGGTAGAAATACGTGTTTTATCCACTGGAATTTATTATTTTTATTCTGTTTTCTAATTTGGACACAATTATACTTAAGAGACATGCTGCATCGTTTTTTGAATTACCAATCCATGTTTTAACAAACATACTGTATAACAGATCGTCTCTATGCAAATTTATGTCAAGCAGTAAAGATGAGTTTAAAGGGTACTGGGAAAGCCCTCTTATTCCCCCAAACGTTTTTTCTCTAATAACTAAATTAGGCCTAAGTTTTCAAAGCTAGAGATTCATTATTTTGATTCAGTTTCCTCAAGGACGGACTGATACTTGATGCCTTTTTAGTCATTTATGCATTAAAATGAATGACTGCTATATAAAATCATTTCCTATAAGAGGTCTCCCTAGAGAAGAAGGTGTGGGCAATCAAAGGAGGTGAAAAGGAGAGGGAAGAAGGGGAGACATTAAGGAAAGAAAGGAAACAAAGTGATAAAGTGAAAGAGGAGGAGGGCCCAAGACAAATGGAGTAATTCACGTTCTTGAATAAGTCCAGTTAATATACTACCATGCTCATTTAAATACAATGGTGTATGTTCACTTGAAATTCTGATTATGGGTTCCAAGGATCATTTTCTCATTTAAAAGCAAGAGAATGAATACAATTATTAGCATTGTTCATGGACCAAGGCAAAAACAATTAGGTAGAAACAAACAAACAAAAAATCTATTAGCTGGTTTTATACATCTCTGATCTGAGAACCCATTTTGAAGCATAATTATCAGAAAGTTTTTTAGAGGGTGGGTTCCAGGGTTCTTGTTTTCTTTAATAGAAATGAAAAATATTCTTGAATGAAATTCAAAAGGCTATAAAAGTTTATATATGCCCTGACCGGTTTGGATCAGTGGATAGAGTATCGGCCTGTGGACTGAAGGGTCCCAGGTTCGATTCCGGTCAAGGGCATGTACCTTGGTTGCAGGCACATCCCCAGTGGGGGTTGTGCAGGAGGCAGCTGATAGATGTTTCTCTCTCATCAATGTTTCTAGCTCTCTATCCCTCTCCCTTCCTCTCTGTAAAAAAATCAATAAAATATATTTTAAAAGATAAGGTAACACTTTTTTTTACCCCAGTGGGTGTGCAGGAGGCAGCTGATAGATGTTTCTCTCTCATCAATGTTTCTAGCTCTCTATCCCTCTCCCTTCCTCTCTGTAAAAAAATCAATAAAATATATTTTAAAAGATAAGGTAACACTTTTTTTAAAAAAGTTTATGATTAAAATAGGATTTTCATTTTGGTGAAAATAGAATTAAAGAATCATTTCATTTTAGACCATGTTCATTTGTTTCCTTTGGGAAATTCAACATTTTCTCCACTGAGCATGCTTTTCTTATTCTTTTATGTATGTGCAGTTTAAATAGCTGAAACTAAATCCATGGATTACATGGATCGATCAAAAGACCATCCTTAAATAAATAGCAGAAGAGATCGTGTTTATCATCTAAATGTTTCTAGAGGTAGCTTTCCTGATTAGCATATGATTGTTATAATTAGCATCATAGCTATTCCAAGCAGTCTGAGTCTTCCTCTAAGTTATATTTTATGGCAACATTAAGCTTTCAGCTGGCGATAACAGTGCTTAAATAAAAACAAACATTATCTATCTGGTATCCAAATAACTCATTCCAACTTCACTGTAAATATTTTACAGATGAGAATTTCCTGAAAAAGGCTATTTCCAAATATGTACTAACACACTTATCAGGTTCATTGCGGTTCCAAAGCTTCCCATCTGCATAAATTCTGAAAATTCAGCATAAGGACATTTTATCACAGAGTAAATAAATATGTTTCGTAGTGCAACATGCCATTTCTAACCTTTGCAAATCGGGAAAAACTTGGTCACATTCCTTACACTCCTGGATTGCGTGTATCTCTCGGAGATCATTTTCACTTTCAAGTTTTTGTTGAAAGTCCTCTTCCACCATTGAGAAGGCTGAGTGAGGGGTACTGCACGGGAACTTCTGGTGATCCGCTAGTTCAGCCTTGGACTCAAAGAGCTGGTCACAGTCCTCACAGCGATATTGCCGTTCTTCTGTGAATAAAATTCCAGTGTCACTAACATTGGGAGATCAGGACGTGCCACCAAAACCCAGCAGGTATTATCGGATTAGGAAAGACATCGTAAAAATTACTTGATTTTCATTTCTACCACTTCAATTTTAATGTAGAGTAGACATAGCAAGTAAGACAGGACAGAGCCCAGAACAATAAGTGATTACTGTGGCTATAAGTATAGACTTCCTATCAGATAAAACCCTTCCAGGATTTAATATTCACGGGATATTAAAACTAGCAATGACCACTTACTGAGCATCATTTATTTCCTCAGTCTCATACGTGGATTACTGATATTCCTGAAAACCTGATTGTAAGGAATCATATGCCATATTTTAATTCCAATTTTTAGATGAGGGTATTGAAGCTCAGAGAAGTTCAGTAACCAGTCAGGGATTCCACAGCTAGGTGGTTGTACCAGGATTGGAACCCATCACTGTTCCACACACTTCTCACTGTGCCATGCATCCTGAAGGATGCTTGAGACACACAGTCCCCATTTGAGCCATGCTTAATTACGCCTGGTTAATATCAGCAAACTTGAAGAATTTCACCACATTCACCATGACTATAATGGGACACAGGATGTTTGTAGGATTCTTTTAGGCTCATTTAATGTTACCCCAGGGTCAGTGTCCATTGGCATGGCTTTGTTAAATAGCAAACATAACATGAATTTGCACTTTAAATCAGCGAGATAAATAAAGTGTAGTAATGGGGACTGGCAACAACAGGTTAAAAAGTGTCAGGGAGTGAGGGTATTATTTCTATTCTTTCCACTTGAATAGCATTTAGTCCACTCATGAGGCCATACAACTAGACCCAGATCACACAGACACTACCCCAGAAGTCTTGGCAATAGCTCCCAATGCTGAAAGACACCCAGAGCAACAACAGGAGACACAATCCCTGGTTTATAGACCTACAGTCAGGACCTGGAGCCAGTTGTTCATTGACTGAATGTTTTTGAGGGAACAATACAGTCGCCAACTGAATGCTAGGCATTTTGGTAGAGAATTAATATGCAAGAAACTCAAGGGGACACACACATGTGGACAGAGTGTGATATATTTTATGACAGGTGCATGCATGGGGCTAAGGGAGTTCAGAGGAACGGGACAAATCCATTTATCTGAGGGAGAGTTTCAGAAAATGTAATAAGCAAGAATCAGTCAGGAGAATTGGAATGAGGGTGGGCACTGCAGGCAGCAGAAACAACATGGACCAACGATGAAGACAAGAAAGAGCATGGCGGGCTCCCAGAAGGCCATGCTATAGTGAAGCATGACAGTTTTAGAGGGTGGGTGTTGGGGAGGAGTGGGAAATGGAGCTAGAGAGGATAGCAGGTCACCGGGGGCTTTTTAGGTCCCTGCTAGGAAGGGAAGAGAAAGCCACTGAAGCTGGAAAGCCCACGGAAATGGAAACGTGAGAAGCTAAGCCAGCAGTTCTCAACCTGTGGGTCGCGACCCCTTTGGCGGTCGAACGACCCTTTCACAGGGGTCGCCTAAGACCATCCTGCATATCAGATATTTACATGATGATTCATAACAGTAGCAACATTACAGTTATGCAGTAGCAACGAAAATAATTTTATGGTTGGGTCACAACATGAGAAACTGTATTTAAAGGGCCAGAAGGTTGAGAACCACTGAAGCAGACAGGTCTGCTGTGATCTACATAGAGTACTAGTTTAGTTTAAACTAAACAGTAACAGGGGACCAGGAAGGTAAAGAAATTAGGATGTAGATGATTAAGGAAGAAGGAGGCATTCTAAAATAAATCACCTCAGCTCTAAAGACAGGTCTCTCAATGAGATTAACTAGCTAATGAAAACATTTCCTATTGTCTGTTACACTAGCCACATATTTAAAATCTACATTTAGAAACTTAGCCAGCAGTCTGAACACAAACAGAACCTTCAAGCTACATAATAAGTGGGAAAGGCCTAGGTTTTAAAGACAGCAAGACCTTGTTTTGAATGCTGACTCTACCACTTTCTAGCCATGTGGTCTTTGCCACTGTAGCCTCAGTCTTCCTATCTGTATAATGGAAATAATTCCTTTCCTACAGGTTTGATCTATGTGTAAAGATTAAATGAGATAATAAATGGGAAGCACAGAATAGCTAGCGCATAATATGTGTACAATGCAAATGTTTTATTTTCTCTTTCCTAAGAAACATTAAATCCTAGAAGTATAAAATACAAATCACCATTTAAACATCACATATACTATATATGGTATATGATACTTTGAAAACAAAAGGCAACTGATGGGCTCAACGGTATTGTAAAGGAAGGTAATGTATGAAAGGCAGCCCAGAAAGAACAGTCACTTCTCTTTAGGCCTTTTACAATAGTAAACTAATCATTTAAGTTTCCAAAACTAATTGTTTGAAAACCTTTTTTAGATCTAACATTCACCAGTGAAAGATGTCTTGTCCCCAAAAAAAACCCAGATTACTTTTACCATCTAAGCACTTCCTGCTGTCCCGGAGCCCTTTCCCATCGCATTCAAACTCTACCAGGCTCATTGACAACACGTTTGTGTTTTTTTTAAACCATTTGCTTGTCAGAGTTTCTAAGAAGAACACAATTTCCAAAAGGCTCCCCCAAATACAACTGGTATAATCTACAAAGAGGTGGAATGCAGCTCAGCCAAAGGGAAAATGTTCAAGTAAAGAGGCAGCAAAGAGTGGGGGATCCTCCCAAGGAGCCGCAGAAGCAGAGGCTGAGGTTCTCCGGGGATGCGATCGGGAGGGGTGGGAGGTGGCACCATCTCCATCCTCAGCAAAGCTGGGTGGCTTACCCCTTCCCAGTGAACCTTCCAACCACAAAAGACTCTCTAAAGACACCACTGAGATTCGGTTGAACTAAATCACATTCTATTAGGAGAGAGAACTAGGAAAGAGAAAGTATCAAATTATCATCCCAATGATACAAATCAATACCAGAAGAATTTTTTCCTAATCTCCTCAAAACGTACAACATTAGTAATTGTAATTCATTTTGATACCCCTTCCTTTGATTTAGAATAGGTCTCTGGCAAATACAAATTCCTCTGGTTCTAAAATTTCCTCACTGTACTTCTCTCCCAAACCCCACACCACCCCTACCCTCTCCCCTGTGATCATGCTGGCTTAGCATTTTGCTCAAGTGGAAACACTTTTCCCCGTAATAGAATATTAGATGGGAGAAACATCCCCTAGATTTACAAAGCTCAAAAGCAAGCTCCCCAGAATGACTTTTGTGCAATGAAAGGACTCTCACCGTTGTAGGAGGCATTGGCAAGAGATTTAACTATGTGATGTCCCGGTCTAAATATTCAAAATTCACCCAGCCTGCATGGCTCAGTGGTTGAGCATCGACCTATGAACCAGGAGGTCACAGTTCCATTCCCAGTCAGGGCACATGCCTGGATTGCGGGCTCCATCCCTAGTAGGGGATGTGCAGGAGGCAACAGATCAGTGATTCCCTCTCATCATTGATGTTTCTCTCTCTCTCTTCCTCTCCCTTCCTCTCTGACATCAGTAAAAATATATTTTAAAAAAAGTAAAATAAGTAAGTAATAAGGAAATATTCAAAATTCCCTTTGACCTCCATTTCAGGAAACATTTCTGCTTACTTTAGCTTCACAGTAATATTACCCAGACAGCAAACCAAGAAACTAACCACTTCAAGAGAAGGAATATATATATATCTCAGTTAAATATATATATATTTAATAACGATGTTTTTTTTTAACATATTTTATTGATTTTTTTTACAGAGAGGAAGGGAGAGGGGTAGAGAGGGAGAAACATCTATGAGAGAGAAACATCGATCAGCTGCCTCCTGCACACCCCCTACTGGGGATGTGCCCGCAACCAAGGTACATGCCCTTGACTGGAATCGAACCTGGGACCCTTCAGTCTGCAGGCCGATGCTCTATCCACCGAGCCAAACCAGTTAGGGCGAGAAGGAATATATTAACACTGACACTGAATAGCCAGGAAAACCAATGAACACCAAGTAGGATGGACCCTTTTGGACGCTCCATCAGTCTCCCAGTGAGGTCAATGCAGATGGGGGCCTGGGCCACACTCACCGTGGATGTCCGGCGCCATAGTTTCATGGGGATAGTCTTCACTCTTCATGAACAGCAGGAGCTCCTCTCCCGGCGCGATGTCTGCGACTACTCTATAAAATATCTTCACGGGACCGACAAAGGGTGGGGTGGGAAGAAAGAATACTAAGAAAAGGCCAGATAGACACTAAGATGTCTGTACATGTTCTCATACCTTAACAAAAATATTCATTTCATGTTTTTGTAAAAAGACATGTGACTTCCCATGTTATAAACTGAAAATGAACCCTCCAGTGATAAATGGAAAGCTGTGACTTCCAAGCGAATTCACTAATCTTTTCCAAATCCGACTTCACAAATCAAATTTTCTTTACGCAAGGCTTGGTGTCACATATACCCTGCATAATGTTTAACACAGAACTTTTCCTTCTCTGAATTCCTCCCTCTAGTGAACCACACACATACTCAGAGTTGAAAGCACCTTGAATCAGCCAGCAATAGTCTAGCTAAGGGTGGCGAGGGGTACAATCACCTCCTTTGAGTATGTTCTCACTCAAAAGTAGCACCTTCTCAACAAGGGATGTTTAAGGTAATAGTTCGGAAAGACACGCATGACATAAAGAATGATGACAGCGAGCTCTGTAGAAAACATGGTCAAAGGAGAGCATTTTGTTTTTCAAAATGTAACCCCCCTCTCACCCATCAGGACCTGCCCTCCTGCCCTTGCTCCTGATCCCACTCTTTGAAAGCAGGCATTATGCCTTCAATTGGTTCATTTACTGGGGCTTATTCCCCCTTACTTTCTGGCAAAATGTTGAGGAGAGGAAGGATTTAATAAATCCGTTAATGACTAACTAAAATGCAATGGGGCCAGTGTGAAAAGAACCCTGACCTATAATTTCTAGGGGATGCCCACCTTTCCCCTAACCAGCTCGGTGACCTTAGACAAGTCATTTGAACAATGTATTTGTCCTGACTTCAGGATTTTTTTCATTTACGAAAGCATTTAATTTGTGAAATATACAAACATAGAATCATTATGTTACACAGTTAAATCTAATATAATGTTATATGTTATATCTCAGTTAAAAAAAGCAATTAATTGGGATAATATTTAAGGTGCTTATTCATTTTGCCATTAAAATGTTTATTCTAAGATTATTTATTAAACAATTCTGTAACTAGGTAGAGGCTATAGAAGAAAGAATGAAGTTATACACTTAACTGGTAAAAATGAGACCAATGACTCTCTCTCTCTCTCTCTCTCTCTCTCTCTCTCTCTCTCTCTCTAACTAGGTAAGAAGAAAGAATGAAGTTATACAGTTAACTGGTAAAAATGAGACCAATGACTGACTCTCTCTCTCTCTCTCTCTCTCTCTCTCTCTCTCTCATACACACACACACACACACACACACACACACCAAAAGCAATAGTGATAACAAAGAAATAAGGGTTCAAATCTGCTCAACCTCAATCCAATGGGGGAGAAAAATCACAACGCAAATTGGTACACTCTTCGAAGAAATGGGAAGGATTATATTTAGAAGACATCGCTCTAACTATGGTTTCTTGCAGGATCATTTGATACTTCAAACTGAGAAGAGTAAATTAACATCTTATAAGATCAACAGAAATGTGCGTCACTTTAGCTGTATTTATTTGTTTATCTTTTGAGAAGCAGAGGACATTAGGCATCAGTACGTGCCTCTTTATTCCAGTAGGTGGCTCTAAAGGCCAATTGTTTATTTTTCTATAAAAAGACCAGAGCACAAAATTGTGCTAAATTCAAAAAAGAATAACTCCATGAGGAGTATTTTCTGCTTAGCTTCTTTCCTGTTGAAATAAAATCTTTTTTTCATTCACCAGTAATTTAACCATGTGAAGCTAATTTATATAGAAAATAATGGCAAGCATAAAATGTTGTATAATATGTTCGAATATAACCTAAGATTCTTTATATATATCCATAGACAGAATCCAGACTATCTTAGGAGAATTACCTGTGCTCTTTCTAAAAAACAACAACAACAACAACAACAACAGGGAATTTACAATCTATAGCTTATTAAACTTAACTAACCTTCCTAATTTTCTTTCTTTGGAGAAAGAAAATGAGAAGAACAGTTCTGCTCAGAAAGTTACCAGATTAAAAAACAAAACAAAACAAAAAAAACATTAGTGTGCATTTGCTTTTTCTCCAAAACCTCCCAGTTAAATGCTTATAAGTACCCTGTTCAACCTGGAGTTCTATTTCCCCTTAGAAAACAATGGACTTCTCTCAACAGTTTGAATCACCTCTTTTTTGGCATCTCTCAAAGGTTTAACTTATTAGCTTCCTTTCCAACAACATGTTGACATTTGAATTGTGACATATTAGAACTTTTCAGTGGCTTCTCGGAAATAGTGAGGTTAAAGAGACAATACCCTGCAAGACCGTAAAACAGGGCAGTTGTCTCTGTTGGGGAATGCTGCTTCGACACACATGCCAGGTCATTTTAAGAAACTATTATGATATCATTATTTCTTTGTAGTCCACTATTAATCATGTCTCTTTTAATTCCATTTTAGATTTACTGGTTCCAATGTGAACAGTCCAAGAAACAAAAAAAAAATGATGGATACATTATAACTATATATTATAAAGACAATTCTCTTTGTGGGGACATAGATCACTATTGTAATTTCCCTTTAAGTGTCCAGATTGTCACGTGAAGAATATTGAGTACATAAAAAAAAAATAAAAGACACGGAAGAGTGTTGATGTTGGCTTTATTTACTGGAGGTAAAAGGTGACATTCCAGGCCATGAAAGGCAAGGCAAAGCAGAGTGGGTTTTAACTTCAGGGTGTTCTTTTCGATTTTAAGTGAATTTTTATGGTGCTCATGAAACTGAGGTTTGAAAAGAACTGGCAAGCTCCAGACGTAATGAGGGCAAATTCTGGGCATGCTTCCTCACATAGCAATAAGAATGTGCCTCGAAGTCCCATCTACCACACCCTCACAAATCGAGGTCTTTGTTTTCTTCAAGGTGTTGCTACCACTTGATATTTTCATTATATCTCATCTCTGAGGATCTTCCAGAGACTTAAGTAACATTATGTTTTTCCTCCTATAATTACAATGGCCCAAGCATATAATTTGAATACTTGAATGCAGAGATGTCTACATATAAAGTTAGTTTACGTTTTAGCAATAATAATATACCAGCAGGCACTTGAGAAGTGAGGGGTGTAGTTTGAAAGAAAACAGAATGACAATTTGTTGCCTCAAAACAATTATGTGAGGAAATGATGGGATGTGATCTTGGAGAAATCAAGCCATTCAGAAAAGAAGATATCACCTTTATGCTTTTATGTTATAAAATAGGTGTTCCCAGCAAATAAAAATATAATACTGAGCAGAAGTGGATTATGTGGCTTTTCCTGCAGGTTTGTATATTAAGTATGCTTGACCATGCTTATAAAAATAAAATTATAATGCCTTTAAAATTACTGTAGCTTCAAAATCGCAGCTATACTGCAGTCCTATGAATTATATGTCACCTGACTTATGTATCAGAAGCAGAGACACTACTAATATAACCTCTTGGTTTTTGTGTTAGAGCAAAATGGAAGAAAATCAATTACTCTGTTAAATTCCATAGAAGAGTTAACAGGTCTCCTCTTCCATCAGGGGGTTTTATGGAAAAAGTTATTTGGATCCAAAATAAAAATGTCCTGGATCTGGGATTTTGTGATGAATTCAACTCAAGTATATAAAGAGAGGCTCAAAAGTCTCAAAGACTTGGAAAGAGTTTGAATTGTTACAAACGAGTTGTTGATTCATTATTTGGCTGTGTCTCTCTCGTAATGCTCTATTAGAAGGAATATCTTAATCTCTCCCAATATAAGGTGAAAGATAAGAGGAGTGGGGCCTTATAGTAAGATAACAGGATTATACAGAAATTCCATTTTGTAAAGGCATGATAAAATATTTTAAACATTGTTAAATATGATAAAATATTTTGACTCCTCTAGAGTTTTCTTTTTGGTAACTAATATCAAATTCCAGAAACACAACAAGTTATAAACATGGCTTACCTCTCCATGCATTTAAAACTTTGGAAAGTTGAGGTGGTCATTTTACCACAGGAAAAAAATTAATTTTCCCAGTATCTTGCTAGATTCTTTTTATTTTTCCAGAAAGTTATAATTCTATATTTAAAGTAAGGATATTATCGCTGCATCTCTGGATACTTGAATTGATAAGAATCAATATTTATAGTAAATGTTTTAATAGATCCTTTTGTATTATTTTATTTTCAAATTTTGCTAAAATAGCATATGAGTAAAATTGCTCAGTATTCTTTAAATTCTAAATCATTCAGATACTTGAAAAATAAAACTAGAAATCTCCTAAATTGTTCACTTTTACTACTGAAAATTCACAATTTAAGGCATCAAGATAAAATTGTGTATATAGGAATTACTCTAAATATAATTATTTATTTAATTTATTTTAATCAAAATTTGAAACCAGTTCCAAATGCCAAAAGAATATCAATTCACTTAATATTCATAAAACTAAGCTAGGGATAAAAAGCAGTGGTGAAGAGAATTTGATTTAGCAACTTTCACACTTCCAAAAGGTATAGTTTCATACAATGTTATATATAAGTATATATGGGCTAGGATATTTCATAAATGACATATAAATGTGGCAAAGTACACATGTTGGGGGAATTTAAAAATCTGCATAAAATATTAGTAATCTCATATTTTATATATTAATATAATTGAGTGTTTAATGGCATATAATTAATTCTGATTATATATCATATAAGTTATT
>NW_005372121.1:2067295-2077474 GCF_000412655.1 Myotis brandtii
TTAATGGCATATAATTAATTCTGATTATATTTCATATAAGTTATATATAACTATATATTACATTATATATTGTATATAATTACATATTATATATATAGTTGAAATTTGAATTAAACATTTTATTGAATATCCAATTTTTTTTGCTATTTAAATTCAAGAGGATAGCCTCTAAAGAGAGTAGGAATACATAAGCTTTCTGATAGAAAAGTTAATAGGCTATAAAAGTCCTTCAGATTCTGCTTTATACTGTCAGGCCTGTGCTCAGCCTAATCCTCCATCAGATTGATGATGCTACCATTTGTATTTATAAATGGTAATAATGTGGGTTCTTGTTTATTATCCCATAAAATAGAGGAATCTAGAATCTGTCAGACCAGACTTGCTGTCTAGTTTGCTATGCTTGGATCGATTTTAAGTATTATGTTTGTGCTATTGAAACCGAAGAAAAATTCAGTGCACAAGAGGCAAAACAAGAAAGAAAGAAAGCACATCATTTAGTTTTAAAAAGATGAACAAGGCCTCATTGTTATGAATCCCTGTTTATTTTTCCTGGTCAAGCACTGGAAGTTTTATTTATGCTTAATAGACTGCATTTGGCATGCCTGAAAATGACAGAAGTGTGAATTATGAATGACCTTCAACCTATTCAGGAAGTTGTAATAATTGAAATAATAGAGAAATGTACTCCCTGCAAAATTTGTACTGAGAGACAACTTTTTCAGACTACTGCTGTCTTTCCACTTTGAAGTTGACAGCTGATTTCTTCCTCTTTCAGCTCCCACCATCCAGCCTGAATGCTTGATTTTCTATAGCCTCATTCAAATTACCAGTCAGAAGACTAGGAAAAACTTTAACGTTTGGAGGTCAGGTGGGAGGGAGGTAGGGGACAGTTTGCATATGTGAACAAAGTCAACATTTGATATGAACACATCTGTCAGTCTCAGTGCTGCAGAGAGGTAACACCAGGTCTACAGAGACAATGTGTGCACATGTGCTGGCTTTAGGAAACGTTGTCTGCGCCCCGATCTTCCCATAGCAATGTGGGAAACCCCAATTCAAAAGGGCAAAAGTGACGTCAATTTCTTAGCTTCCGGAAGAAAGACCCTTTTATACATTCTGAGCCTAATTAGTAAGAGATAACAAGAAGTGTCTTCAGCAGACAGAGAGTTGATGACAGAATATAAAGATATTTGTTCAACAGAATGGAAGCTTTATCATGTCCAAGCTTATTTCCTTAGTTTCTCCAAAAAGATGGAATCCTATATTTTTCTTTAGGGTGACAGTTTAAGCTGAGAAATATCAGATATTATCTGCTATATCTGCTTCCAAAATGAAAAATATGTATTCACTGGTTATTTTCAGGACAAAAACATTGAAGGACATGCCCTCCTCCCTCCCCACACAGATTTTTACCTCTTGTTAATAACATGAAGAGAAAGCCAAGTATAATTTATTGAATGAAACAAAACAGAGAGAACTGACTGTTGGCCCTAGTTTGCATAAATAGGACAAGTGAAAAAGGTCCCTTACTATACCTGGGGTCTACAGTGTACCCAGCCTAGAAGCCTTGCAAGTTACCCATTAAATAATCTCTAAGGATCTCTCTCCAGATCCTGCAAGAAATACCTGTAGCCACCTGTCTTTAATGCAGCCATTTCCTCTGATTCTATGAGAACTGGTCACTCTGGATGGTTTCAGAATGTTTGGGATGAGTTCCATCATTACATGATGAGGAAGCTAACAATCATGTTTGGGGATTTTTCTAGGCTGGAGGCTGTGTCCTTGGCCAACAAGTTTTCCTCCTTGATGGCTTGTAAATGCCTTCTGAGGACTATCTTTTGGGCAACATTCCAGAAACAGCTGAAGTCTAGAATGGGTGTGAAGCTTTGAGATTCTCCTAAATGAAAGGTGTTGTATACCATGCAAAGACTAATTAGTTAAAATGTGCACAGAATACTTTAGGTTATCATATGTTCCATTTATGTGGTCTGAGAATCTTAGTAAAATTCCTAGTCTGTGTAGCGTTATGGCAGTGCTGTGTCCTGGGCTGTGCTGTGTACGTGAGGAAAACATTTTTTGGGGGGAAAAGGGGTTGGAGGGAGACAGTGCTGTTTATTTTATCATCTAAATATCAAATGGCAAACCATGCCTGAGACAGCTTCATCTTCGGGCAAAGGAAGTAACCTATCAACTGGACAACATTCCCCCAAAGTCAGCTTGGGCATCGTTCACAAAGCCAGTCTCTCTCTGGGTATTGCCAGCTGGCATTCATCTTAAAACAGCAGAGCATAACTTTGGTATAAAAGTGCAACTTGACTTAAAAGCAAAGCAAAGAAAATGCCCAAAGCCAATAATAATTTTAACATCAAAGGAGGTCATTGAAAATGTGGACAGAAATCCTTGTAAAGGAAGAGCACATTAACAAATTACCTGACAGTCTACGCAAACAGTTTTTAAAAGCGGAAAGAGACTAACAACTTACATTTTGCTTTTTACATAGCTTACCCTCCCTTCTTTTTTTGCATCAGTTGCATTCAGTGCATGATGCAAGAAAACATACTTTTCTCAGGAAAAAGCCAAAGAAAATAACTTGATAATTGAGCCCATAATAAGCTTGCAGTAACAATATGACTAGTGTCACAGCGCTCTGATAAACCACTGGTGTGCACTGAAGGAGAGAGAAAGCGGGTGTGCCAATTCAGCCATGATTGTCCTGGAAGCAGTTAAAACTTTATAAGGTAAAGCACAAACGAGAACAATGCCTGTGCAGCTGAAATCACTGTAGAATCTTGCTGCTGTTCATTAACCATAAGAGAGCTGGCAGAATCTCCTAAGTGAATTCCAACCTGGTATTCTCTGAGGGGCACTCATTCTTCTGTATCTTATTTCTTCAAAATAGACATCAGGCATTAGATAATCTCTTATCGACACATTTCTTTTTATTCAGAGTGGAAAGCAGACCTCGCTTATTCCACTTACAAAATACCAGCTGTCAGGGGCCCATTTAAAAATGAAAGGACTTATCACCTGTGTAAATGACAAGATTAATAATGTCTTGGGTTTCTGAGAACTTTATTCCACTTGTAGACCATGTTAGGGCAGGCCAGGAGTTTGAATGAAATCATGTTCCTTCCTATGACGCAGAATACATACACCCATATAAAATGTTACCCCAAAGCACACACCCAGATCATTCTAATTATCATGAGTGGAAAGGCAGGTCTTGTTCAAGTCTAAAAGGTCAACTTACATGAATTGTGCCTTAGTGATCTGTCTGATTGCAGCCAATATGAAGAAGTATTAGAGGGAAACTTGTGTCCAGAGAGCTATTCCACAAGTACACAAAGCTTATGAACACATCGTAAATGAAAACTTGCATTGTTTGAGGTGGATAAGGGGTCTATGGGCCATCTTTGATTTAGGTGAAGGGTATAGAAATGTGGAGATATTAGGAAACTCATCAGAGGGCGAGGCAGGAGCAGGGTGACACCGAATCTAAAGATATGCTACATCCATCCCTCAAATTGGTTGGTAAAAGTAAGATATCCACAAGATGTCAAAGGAAAGGCCATCAAAATATTTAGGATTAAAAAAAACAACACCCTCAGTGAATCATCTAGCTGTTTGGCCTACTGGGCCTTTAACACGTGGATGCTTCCAGAAGTAAATAAAACCTCTGAATAATTAATAAACCAGGTTCATGCTTCCTCCGCATGTTTGGTTCTCTTGAAGACTATCCTGGAAAGATCTTGCGTCATCCAACTCTCTGCTTTTGCTCCTGCCCTGCTCTACCTCTCAGTGCCAGTTCTCGCTCCTGAAAGCAACCAGGGACCATTTGAGGTCAATATAATGTAAAACTATTGAAGCATTGTCTGTTTCAGTAAAATTTTCTAACGAGATACTGTGTGACAAGCAGTATAGCTATGTAGCACTGGACAGAAACTTTAAGGAATAAGAGAAAATATCATTAGGACTCCAGGGATAAAGACCCTTAAGTGTGTTTAATGCATCTACACTTTTACGACTTGAGTGTGGTTCTGGTCCTAATTTGCTAGTATCTTTGGTGTGGCCCTCTGTTGCAAAGATAAATTACTATAGTCAATACAATATTTTCAGGTGGGAATACGGATATCAGTTAGAAGCTGAAGCTACTTTAAAATTATGGTTTAGCAGTTACGCCAGTGTTTTCATAATTTCCATCTCTAAAAACATCGCTGCAGTAATTTTGAAAATATGAAATGAAAGAGATCTAAAAACAATAAATTGAGTCTTTCTAGGCAGCATTGTCAAGAAAAAAACAACTTCCACAAAGCTAACTTTGGTTTGAAAAAAAATAAAAGTAAAATAAAAGAACTCACAGAAATCTATTGGAAAATTTAAACTCAGAAAAAAATCCCCTCTAATAAAATCTCATACAGAGGTATTAGAAAAATGTTAATTGAATGGCCTTTGTTTTTATGATACAAAACAGATTACATCCTTTACCAACTTTACTTGAAAATCAAAATCCATGCTGTTTCTAAGTCCCTTCTCCCCCCCCCAACAAATCAAATATGTGTGTTATCCAGTACACATGTTCTACCTGCCCCACTATTATAAAACTGTATTATTATATTAGTAAGCACATTTATTCTCTTTTGTAGAACTCCTCCACATTATGCTAAAACATTCAAACTGATTAAACTTGATCATTAACATTGGTATTGTTAGAAATCTGCATCTTTGCAAAGTAAACTCTAATTTACATGATCTTATTTTGTTCTGGGTCATCTTTTCCTGTCTTTTATAGATACCTTAATTATTACAGTGCTTAGAATGCAATTGAAATTCTTCTTTTTTATAGTCCAGGACTTACACCTGTCATGTTACTAAAATTCATTTTATGAATTTGAGCTCTACCTACGAATCAGAGCAAAGAGAAACAGTTTTTACAATTAGTTGCAAAGTGCCTCATTGCTTCATTGCTTTCATGTTGTACAGGTGAGTTGGTGTTGTCCATGTTTAATAACTACTCCTGATCCAGGGTCTGTCTTTATATCTGGATAGTAAGTAATATCTCACGCAATGGGGGTGTCCATGATGAGTTCTGCCTATTCACCAGCGGGCAGCTCCTATTCCTCATGGAAGAGAGCGAAAAAACAGACCTAGGGAATCTCTTTAGTCAGCTCTTTCATCATTGTACCTAGTCTAACATTCACATTTCAAAGCTGTCTGGAATTGCTTGTCTTAATTGGCCTTTAGAAATATGCACACATGCTTATAAGATGAATATGTTTATAAAATATGCATACACTATTTGGACATCTGTTCTCTTTTGTCTTGTCCACTGAGCTAAGTGTGATTGTATGCTTATGTGCCTATCACACACATCTGACTTTTACCTCTGCCTTTTCTCTTGTTTTCTATGGGTGAATTTACTTGACCATGTAATGTCAATTTCACAATTATGTTATCTGATACGCACTCTGTTACCATCTTAGATATCTGCCAGCATAACACATAGTTTAAAATGAGTACCTACAGAAATAATAGGTATGTGTTTAATATTAGCCTTTTATGTTTTTCCTGATTAACCATTTTCTCTGGTTCTTCAGTTAAAAAAAGTAAACATGCTATTCATTAAAGTATGAAACCAACATATTTTCTTTTGAAAGCAATGCATTTTACAATGTGCACCTCAAAAGAGACAATGTTAAAATTATAAATACCTACTCTAAAAAGCAATATAATTAAGGTTAGAAACAGCAAAATAGTTTCCTCATTTCATGAAATCAAAATTCCCAATGACAAGAGTATATTTATTATAAAATATTGGACACATAAATAATAAACAAAAAAATGAATTGGGCACAAGTTCGAATCTTCAATCACCTTTTCACTGATCCTACAAAAGTTTTATCTGTCTAAGGAAATAGCCCTATTGTCAGTAAATGTGGCTAGCAAGTCATTATTATGATATAATTATATTATTTCATCTTACAGCTGCTTTTTGAGCTCCTTCAGTTCCTTTTTTAGGAAACACAGCACACACTCACTTACAAAGCCTGCGTATTTCCCACATGGACAAACAGTGGGTGCTCAAAAATTGTTTGCTGTTGATGGTGACAATAACTCATATGACGAACTTGGGATATTTTCTGCTCACAATCAATAGCTAATTTAATAATGTTTTCCTTTGTCAATAATGCCTCTTGTTTTCTTACGGCAAAGGGAAAAAAACAATTGATTGGTTTAGTATTTTTTATATATGTTGAAGATTTTTAAACGATTCCCATTTAAACCTAATTTTACAATTTACTACCTTTTATACAGTTTAGTCAGTAAAAATTATCTGATAGTTGGTAAAATGCCAAAGAATAATCTCATAATGATGATTGAAATAGAGTCTTAGACTATATGACGCTAGCATTACTTAACAGCTTTCAATTGAAAACATCTAATTTAAACTTTTCTTTTTCTTGGTGGTGATTTTCATAGGAGATTTGCCAAGCAACCACTGTAATATGGTCTTTGAAACAAAATTTGATTTAGGTAACCATTGGGTTAAAAGTTATAAATAATGATAACATAATTAAATTCTAACTCAACGATGTTTATAAAACAAAAATTAACAGGCTGAACTTTTTGTTGTTTTAGGTACTGTCATACTCAGTTACAGCATTCATAACCTAACTTTATTGAGTGCAAAATATGTTTCATGATATTTTCATGATCTTATTTCATAGTTATTATTAAAGTTAAGCTCATTGCATGGCCCTCCATAAAACAATTTCCAGCAGAGATATTTTTAAACTTTTCACATGTGCAAAAAAAAATAGTATTTTGGTTAATCTAAAAGTGCTTCTCACTTATAATTAGGCAAGTCAATATAAAATGCATAATCAGATAATTTCACACATAGAGCATACAGATATATCTATCTACTATTTCTAATAAAATCTATATAACATTCCCAGTATATCACTTCCAATTTCTGCATAAATTCAGTGTTCTTGATTAGCTCAGTACTTTCTATGAATGTCTCCCTGTTATGATGGTAAAGAATAAAAGGTAAAGAATAGCTAGCCACAATTAGTACTCAGTTTTCAAATCATTCAATCCCATTCTGAAAACGAGAACATTTATGAAGTTCACTGATACAAAGTGAGTTAACTACCCCAAAAAAGTAGTAGTGCAAGAAAAGTCCTGAAAGTGACCTTATTCTGCATCCTGCTTATATTTGTGCATTACCTTTCCCCAAGTCAACAAACAGGCCACAAGGGTCTACTGCAGCTCACTGTTATTTTTATTCTTCAGGCTTCACTGATACTTTAGTGTTCTCAAAGAAAGACAAGAAAATCTTTACAACATACCTGGTCATTTATCTGGCATGCAACGAGGTTGTGCTGATCATAACAGCCAGCGAACCTGATGTACTTGAGCCAGCTTCCTACATCTGGTTCACTAGCATCTATGCAGAACTTCACATTGCAAAACTCATCTAAGATCTAGAAGGAAGAAGATGAGAACAATCAATTTCTACATCAGTTCATTCATTAGAATGGTTATCTGCTTGAAAACACTTTATTCAATATACATTCCTCTTTTGAATCTTTAAAAGCAAAAACAGCATTAATATAAATAAAGGCAGAATGCTATCTTAAAAGTGACAAGGTACCAGTTTTTAAAGGAGCAAAGCAATTGTGAATTATTACAAAAATTTAACTGGTTTTAAAGATGCTTGTTTCCTTGTTATGCATGAATGAGTGCTATTGACTTAATTTTACCCAATGACTTTTACAAAAAAATACTGAACAATGTATATTAATATAATATTTCTAAACTAAATAGTCAATATTTTAGGTTCAGATAGTGTTCCCATGTAAATATATACTTTCACAGTTTTGCACTGTAAATTCATTCAATTTAAAAACTTTCATTTAAATATTATGTTCATTTTCAGTGTTCATTTCACTCCCATGAAATCACACCTTGGGTTGAAGAAGATAATAAGATTTGTCTCCTAGATGCTTCTGGCCCAACTAAAGAAAACCAAATGAAAGCAAATGATTGGTATAGGTTCATGCAAAATGTGGCAACTTAATGTTTTAGTTAACACATGCCAATGCATATTTCGATTTTACATTTAGTAAGCACAATAACAAAACTGGCTTGTGAACAAGTAAAAATAAATAGAAGAATGTTGTAGTAAATTGTCATCATTATATATGATTGTGCATTGTTGTTTTTCATGAGATTTTTACACCCAGCCTAACCTAAATATTAACTACTTAAGACACCTATTAAACACACGTTGAAATGGGAAATGTCCACTTTTAAGGTTTTGTGTACTTAAATGAAACTATTCTGATTCAGCAGCAGCAACAATGTCTTAAACATCAACAACATTAAAAGCTGCAGATTTGTTGACCTGATGGTGAATAACTAGAAAGGCTGGTAATGCTAATGTCAATCGGTGAATGCAAACTTGAGGAAGTTTCCTATCAAAGACTAAACAATACAGGCTAGATCAAAAAATTAATGCATTCAATAAGCCCCACGGAACTCTGCTGTGCCTATACCTACATAAAAGTTAAAACTAAACCCTTGGGTATACAGACGAAAAGCAATTTTGCATAGAATTCAGGTAATCACCCAGTTGCAGATTCCAGTCATTAACTCAGCACAAACTTCAAGAAGAAGCCCAGTGCTCTGAGGGCTCTCTCTGGTCAAGAGGCATTGGGAATAAGCCTTTGGCCAGGAGGCAATTAAAGGGCAATAAGTAGTCCCACAATTTATAAAAGAAAAATTAGAACAGAAGATAGGGACAATCATTACTACACACACACACACACACACACACACACACACACACACAACACTTCTTTTCCAAAGACACTTCTTCACACTAAAAAACAACAAAAAAAAGTCTACATTAAATACACTCTCTAGTGAGGACAGATTTTTAACAATTTCTTATTATCACATTACAAACTTTAAGTTGTTTTTTTCAACTCTCAATGCTGAGCAACTCAGATGGCAACTTGAGATCCCCCCCCCAAGATGTCTAGAAGGACCCTAACTAACAATAGCAATCCACATTCTAAAATAGTAAAAAGTTGGGATTGCTGTTTTGTTTGTTGGTTGGTTGGTTTGGTTTCTAGATCTTTTTGTTGTTTGTTTTCTTGACTAGCAAAAAAAAAAAAAAAAAAAAAAAAAGCAGCTCTACTGACACACTAGAGAAATATTTAATAAAGGAAATAGGATGAAGTCAGTGAAACGCAACACCAGATCCATTTCATATTTGCAGAAAGACGTGGAAAACTTGTTAATTTCAAAGTCAAGAATCATCTATCCCCTTAGCTTTCCAGTATTCCCTTCTGCGGGGGCAGGGAGTTAAGGATTGCATATACTGCACATAAAAATCCTAGGTGTAATTTTATTCCGTGTTAACATTATTGCCATTGCCACTGTCAACAGTGAAATTAATTTAAAAACAGGTTCATTTCCAAAGAATGTCTTTTCATATATATGTTACATGATTATTCAAATATTTCACCAACATATTAACTTTCTTACTCTCCATATTCCTGCCCCAGGACAAAAGCTTAACTTTCTCCAGCAACGTATCCCCCCCCTGGGCGAATTATTTACTTTTGATTTGCTAACAGAGCTGCATTTGTCTCCCCCAATGTCTTAATCATCTCAGAAATCTCGAATAAAATAAAGTCACAGCAACATCTCCCGTCATTTCATCTAACATACTCCTGTGTTTTTCAAAGCTTTCAAGTTCCAGAGATAGCTTAAAAAAAAAAAAAAGAATTCCCTTTAGGTGGACTTTAGAGAAAGGCCCTTTCAAAAACCCAACAGCAAAAGAGGGGGAAAGGAAAAAAAAACCCCACAATCTAGCCAAAGGGTCCGAATGTGACTTTCTCGCGGAGCAGCACACGCTGTTGGACAGCAAAGCTGTTACTTGGCAAGGTGGAACCCGACCGAAAGCCGCTCCAAAGTCGCGTGGCCGCTGCCAGGAATTCAGATTTTGGCAACCCCACCTTCTGCGTCCCAGAGACCGACGGACAGACACCCGGAGGGAGGGGAGGCCGGAGAAGAGCGCGAGAGACAGAGGCCGGCGGCCGGCAGCGAGACCCACCGAAGGCCGGCCGGCCGGGCGACCCACCCTGGAGACGCGTCCAGCCCGCA
>NW_005372121.1:2077611-2078881 GCF_000412655.1 Myotis brandtii
GGGTTCGCAGGAGGAACAAGGAAATCGCCGGTCCCGGCGCCGCAGATAAGCAGCCGGGCTCCCGGAGGCTGCGGGCGAGGAGGAAAGGAAGGCTGGGGGCGGGGGGCGCCCCGGAGAAGGGGTGCCAAGGCAGGAAACTGTCCGAAGTTACAAACTGTGCACATCGCCCAGACTTTTTTTTTTAAGTGAGTTCTCTTACCTTGCGATTTCTATGGCCTCAACTCAGCGAGACAAGGCAATCACAGAAGAAGGAAAACAAACCAAATCACATCATCCGCAGCCCCCAGCTCTCCTGCAGGACAGTCCTTTCAAACGATCCCCAGCCACATTTCGAGAGGTTCAAAAAGAAAAAAAAGGAAGAAAAAAAAAAGCCTCGCGTCTCGATTTCCGAATGGGTTTCTGATAACTTTGTCCGCCTCTAGGATCGGCTCGCCGGGACCACGCGTTTCAGATTTATTGTCCGCCAACTGTGTGTTTTTAAAAAACCAGAAAAGCAGTCTCCTCTCGCCTGGGTGACCCGGGTTTGGGGTGTCTGGGCTTTGCCCCCCCTCCCCTTCCTACAAGAGCTCAGAGCTCTTCCTTCTGGTTCGCATCACCTCCCTCTTTTCTCACTTTCTCTTGCTCTTATCAGCCCGATGTGTAATGAAAGTTATCTGAAACCCACTAAAACTTCTCCCACTTCTCTCTCCCAGGTCCGGAGGGGGGTGGGGGGGACAGGCGGGAGGAGGAGAGTTTGCAAAGGTGGGAGGCCTGGGGAGGCGAGGGGAGCTGGAGCCCCCTTCCAGATCCGCCGCTGCGCCTTCCCAGGTCCCAGACCCTCACGGGAGCGTCCCCCTCCGCAACTCCAAGCTCAGCCGCCGGGTTTCTGTTTCGTGAACTGTCTCTTTAAAGAGAATCTGCTCGGCCATCCAGAAAGAACCCGGGGCGAGGGAGAAAGGGAGCTATCTCCCGCCGCCTAGAGTGATCGGAAGCCAGACGGGCTCCTCTTTCAGTAAATTTTTAAAGTGACAGCAGCCTCCTCTGGCGGGAGAGGTCACTAAAAGGTCGCCCAGACCTAAGTTCCGTAGGGACAGACTGATTATGGATGCACCATTCCCTTTAAACATGTAGATTTCTCTGGGTAAACAACCAATGGGGAGATCTCGCCGGGCAGGATTTCTTTCCCCAGGGAAATAGCCTCTGTTTCAATGTCCCGAAAGCACAAGTGTAAGCGTGTGTGTGTGTGTGTGTGTGTGTGTGTGTGTGTGTGTGTGTTTTGGGGTGGGGGATG
>NW_005372121.1:2079038-2080442 GCF_000412655.1 Myotis brandtii
TATATATATATTTAGAAGGAGGAATTTAAAAATCGGAAATATTATTTGCATATAACCTACCCAAATAACGCATTACAGCCTTAGAAAGACTGACGATTGTTTGGTGACTTTTTGCCATATTCTTTGATACACTAATGAATGCCGAAAAATGAAATTAAGAAATTTGACAACTCATTGTTTTTAAACTTTTAACATTACAAATGCCGCCTTTGGTGATCAGTACTGTACGGTGATTAATAACTTTCAAATATATGTGGTCAATTTTTATCAACACATTTCAGAAACGACATGGGAAGAACTAATATAGGGAATGTGTGGCAAAAATAAAAGGGTCCATGGATTTATTTTAGCCAACCTCGGAAAATTTAGTAAAACCCATCGGTGAAGTGGACATAACGCTTTTTATCACAAGTCTCCATTCATAAAAACAAATGGACAAAACCCAACTTCTGGACTCAGCAGTGGGAAGTGCAGCCAAGTGAAGGAGTGGAGGGACGCTTGCTGGGCGGGTGGAGGGAGAGGGGATGGAGAGAGCGCTCACGTTAAACTTCATCTGCAAAGGGGGACAGGTCCCCTTTCTGTTTTCTCCAAGTGCAAATAGACATGCAAATCTGATAGATCTATTCTTTCTCCAAAATGATCATTTAAAAACAAAAATAGTAACAAAAGGGGGGGATGTGGGGAAGGGAACATGGCAAGAGGTGGTGACTAATTCGTTTCGGTGGCCTGTTATCTATGACATTGAACTGTTATTTCAGATAATGGCCATTGTTTGAGGGAAAATCGCACAGCAGTGGTAGGTGAGACAGGAAAAATCCTTTGTAAATAACCTAAAACCCGGCCACATATTCCCATGGAGTTCGGCGCTTGAGAACCTTTAAGAGCCCCCGGTTTGCTGCCATTGATTTCCTGCCCTTCCTCAACTTGCCCATTGTCAGAGCCTCCTTTGTTTTTTTTTTTTCCTTTTTTCTTTTTTTTAATTTAGCCATAAATTGGACCGGCTCGAGCTATGAGCTGTTCTATTTTCTTCCTGTCAGGATGAGGGATTTGTTTTATGATGCATTGTGTATTAAATACAAGTAATCTGGGGAGCCGATTGCTTCAGACAGTGCGGCCTGATCAGGGGGCCTGAGAGCTCAGCGCCCCAATCCTCCTTCCCAGCCCCGCGGCCCCCCACTCCTCGCCCTTTATAAAGCTGCTCTGAAAAGGAGGAAACGTCGGTGGGTAAACCAAAGGTCGTGTGGAATCACAGGCAGGTCCTGGCTAAATTGGGATTTCGTGGAAAGGGCCTTCGAGTTTTTTTCCCTTATATTGGGTTCTGGTGGGGGAGGCGGGGCGACTTTTCAGGTCTGGGTACCTGCAGGTGCGGCGCGAGGCCGCTAGATGGCGTTGCGCCCCGAATGA
>NW_005372121.1:2080489-2103309 GCF_000412655.1 Myotis brandtii
GCCCGGCTCTGCCCTCCGCCTGGCCCGGATCCCGCGCCTTCCAAGCCGGGTGAAGTGCACCAGGCAGCCCAGCCCCGCAGACACGGGCCTGAGCGAATATGAAATTCTCTTCCCCAAACAGAGCCAAAAGATTTAACACTTCCTCTCTGAGATGTTGGGGGAAATTATCTAGAGAGATGGGGCGAGGGAGGCGGATAGCCCCCTCATTGTTTTATTAATATCAGCATCAGTCTTGTTCTCTGGTGAATAACTTGTGAGAAAGACTAAAATAATCAGAAGGAATAGGCAATCAATCTCTTTCTCTCTCTCTCTCTCTCTCTCTCTCTCTCTCTCTCTCTCCCCCCTTACCCAGCCCCTCTGCCCTTTGATCATATAATAATAACTTAATGTAAAGGCAAAATCAGCCCACTTTTTTCTTGACGACACAACTTGAAGTTTAAAAATAGGGTCCTGAAATCCCAGAGTAGCTAGATGGGCCTTATTTCTCAGGAAAGGAGCCTCTTGCTATTTAAATACTTAACCCGTTAGGAGGAGACCCTGACCTACCTCGCAGATGAGAAGTAAAACAGAAGAAGAAAAAGAGCTGGAGGAAAAGGTTTTTGCAGGGGGCTTGTTTTTCTCCCTGGTGAACTTGCTTTCCATCAGGAGAGTTCTAAAACAATAAATACTAGGAGCCAAATACCACCACCAATTCCCTTTATTCCTTGGGATTTCTGGTGAAATCTGTTTACAGTAGTTCCCAGTTACAAATTAATCTGCAAAAGCCGCTGTCTGCTCAGCAGTAATCAGTAACATGCGTGTTCTGCCGTTTTTAGCGCTGCCCTTGAAATGGGCTATTAAAAATAATGGTTTTACTATAATCTCAAACCAGCTTTAATTTGCAAACATGTATCAAGACAGATGATCTAAATATTAAGGGGATGGAATGGGAGAACATACTACAACAAATGTATAGCTTTGGGGAAGGCAGAAAATACAGTGATTCATCAGCAATGTTTAACAAGAGAATCATATTTTAAAAACATTTTTTTCCAGAAGGAACGATTGTTTTTTCGGCCCTGTTCTGTTAATTGTTTACCAGGAAAAGGGAATTGGAAAATATGAGGTCTGAGTGTGAGTTGATAGATTTTCTGGGAGCTGTAAAGATCCCCCTTTGGCTCATGGCAGGGCTGGGGTGGGAGAGGTTAATGTGTTTTCTTCCCGGTTTGAAAAGGGCATAAACCCTCCTCAGGCCCCTTCCTTCCTCCCCCATCTGGGTGAATTGCAGAATCTTTAAAAGGCTCAAAGATTTCCAATAAGGCCACTGGCTCTGCCTTCATTGTGTAACTGTTTATTTAAAATAAGTCAATATATTAGTTAGAGCAGTAAGAAGTTAGTGCTCCAGTATTCAAGTGATTCCCACAAGACTGTAAGCTGATGCCTCTTTTAAGCCTTCAACTTCATGGTTGTCCCAGAAGTAAAAGTTCTGCTAATGGAGACCCTATGGGCATGGTACATTCCAGCACATCATTAAAGGAAAGAAAAGCAGTCCAGCCAAAGCCAGATGAAATGACTGCACTGTCCACTTTTAATAGGCTTCCTGTGGACAAACAGCCCTGTAACACTCTGCAGAGGACAATATTTAAAAACAAGACAACTTGCTGGCAGTTTTCAATACCATAAAGTTAATAAAGTATGTTCCCATTCACCCTGACATTATGTTTTTAGTTTATAGAGGAAAGCACTTTATAACCTCCGCCTAAGTAGAGTTCTCTTAATTCTGCAGCTTTGGGTTCCTTGAGGTGGCTACACATGCACTGAACTCCAAGCCTGACATTTTTTGTTTTAATGCTATTTTTTTGGTGTGTTTTTTTTGTTTTGCTTTGTTTTGTTGTTGTTTCTTTTTAGCTTTTTGAGAACATACAAGTGCATTTTTACATTTCTCAAGTGCAGTTCTTTTTTATTCATGGAGATTCTGTGAAATCCTATTTCGTATAGTTCATGTCAGGAAGCATGAAATACTCTGTGAAAGTGACATTTGGCTGAACAATAACTGCTTGCTAATTAAATTAGCTTCATGTATAGATATTGATGTGTGTTTAAAAAGAAAATCAATGCTTCCTTTTCCACATCAGAATAGGATTTTGTAAAATCTTACCTAACCTAAGATAAGAAAAATATATAATTATGTCTTTAGGACTCAAAAAGATTCCCATATAAATATTGCTCCCCATACAGTTAACTCCCGTTTGTCTCGCTGCTTTCTTTCCCTCCCATTCCTGACCACCTACAATTTCTTCTCCCAGGAATAAGCCTTATAATGAAACATAATGTTTAGGCAAGAGAAAGTAGGTCAGAAAGCCATGGCATCAAAGGTATTATTTTGTTTCACTTTAATTTATATGTTTTAATCAGGGGAGTCTTTCACAAGCTTGGCTCCCTGAACTTGAAGGTGAATTCTCTGATGTTGGATAGGCACACCCAGCAAAAGGAGTCCAGCACAATAAGAGTTTACAGACAAAAAAAGGGACTCTTTAGTCACCCATCTACACATCACCACTGTTCAGAAGAGATATTTCTGGTCTTTCTTGATGGACTCTTTTTTTTTTTAATTGGGGGGGGGGGGGGGGGGCTGTTTAAAAAAGAAAAGAGGAAATTAAAGGTAAAAAAAATGTAAATAAAAAATGTCCCTTGGTCTGGAAACGGGCCGACTGAAAGCATGTTAATCTCCACCTCCGTAATTTGGTCTCCAGGAGAAGACAGAAGCCCTGCTGCTGTGCCCTGCACTTCATAAATCACATCTTTATGTGGACAAGGTCAGGGCACCTAACAGCTCAGACATGGGCCTTTGCAGTGGCTCGAGGATTCAGGCATGTTTACTCTCCTGCTCGGCTCTCCGAGGAGTAGTCCAGCACGCTTCTAATTACTTTTGATTATTTTCATTTGCTGGGGTCAGTCTGGCTTGCCAGGACTGCTGGAGGGTTGATTTCCTACAAATCTCCATGTCTTTGTCGGACGGCACTGTGTGCGTTCAGAATTAGCACCCCGTTATTACAGCACGGGATCCCTCAGAATAGATACTGTGATACAAACGTTTCCCCATGAACCATTACCCACTTGCCTTTTTATTAATTAACTACACAAGCATAATCACCTACCTGATCTTTTTTAAAAATGCAAATGGATTTCTTAACAGTTGAGTCTTTTATAGTATATTTGGCCAGAATGAAAGCAAAAAACATATATATGTATATATTTTTTTGCTTAGATTTTAAATATATTTAGTAATGACTAGCAGCTCTTTGGAAACTAAGATGAAATACTTTGCTGAGACAACAGCTCTAGTGAATAAATTATTATTCTCAAAGATTTATTTCCTAAACTCCAATTAAGGCTGCCATATTTAAAAATTTTGGGTTGGTCCACATTGATGTATTTCAGTTCTAAGCTATTATGCTGAGTGGTTATTTCGTGGCTAAGCATAACAACAAGAAATGTATACCAACCTTAAATGAAAACACCATGATAAAAAAAAACTATAATACAAAATATTATAGTAAAACTTTGGTAGAAAAAAGAAACAAAATGTCATTATTTTTCTCTTCCTTATCCCCCCAAAGTAGATGTTAAGAGCTCTGATGTGTATGTATTAAAAGATATATTAAAGAAAAAAAATGATGAGCAAATAAATATCCACAAAAAATGAGAAAAAGTATTCACAAAAAACACAACCCATCACTCTGTTTAGACAATAAGTATTTTTAGATCACTGAGCAAAAATTACTATTATCTTTTTATTTTGTAAAAGATAACGTGTATGGTCATTACCTTTAGTCTCAAAAAGCCAAATCCCTCATTCTTCCTAACTTTAGTCAAAGAATTAAGGTACTAAATGCTTTTGGAATTAATCTCAACTATGTAAGGAATCCATTTTTTTTATTGCTTACACATTTTAATTCATTCAATCTTTCACAACAGCATGTAGCATATTTTGTAATAACCCTAGGGGTAACTTCTGCTCTAAGTGGAAATTTAGTCCCACCATCTTGTGAAGAAAATTGGTTGGAAGACTTCCCTCTACGCCTTTCTCCACTCCTAGCTGTGTGCCTTTGGGTAAGTCACTTAACCTTTGAGTTGGTTTTCCTGAAAGTTTCATTATATCAGCCTAATAGGAGTGCTGGGAAAATAAATTGGGTACAATGACTGGGAACTGCTCTGACTTCATGGGAACAGGTCAAAATACTCTAAGTTTCACAGTATTTGTGTTTGTGTAATGAGTTAGAACAGACTTACATACACACACAAGAAGGAAGATAGTCTGGTCTGTACTTTGGGGAATGGCAAAGTATATGTATTTTTCTATGCTCTTTCTTCCATTGCAATGCCAGTTGCCCTAATCCTTACCCTGACCTGTGGAAGAGAAGAATTTTAAGAAAAATGTTTTTTTTCTCTCAAGCTGTGCTCCCCCCGAAGATGTCCGTCTCTGTCTGGCTTGCAGCTGAGTTTGTTCTGTCCCACCCACTGTGTTTTCTGCCAATCAGTAAGAGGGAGTTTGAGACAGAGGCAAAATGCCACTGAGATCCAAGAGCCCTCAAAACTGGGGTAAGAGGACACACACACACACACACACACACACACACACACACACACGGTGGGGGTGGGGAGAAAGAAGGGGAGAGAGAGAGAGAGAGAGAGAGAGAGAGAGAGAGAGAGAGAGAGACTAGTTTTAAGACAATATTTGCTACCAAGACCAGGAAATTTATTCTATACAATATTCTCTGGTGGACTTTAAGTGCTCAGAGCCCAACATAATGCCAGAAATATAGTAGGTATTGAGAATCATGCAGGGCACATAGCATATGGTCAATAAAAAAGAGCTATTATTATCTGTGTTACTATTATAATTATAATTAGAGCCATTTTGTTCCTCAGCCTATAATTCATTTTGCCTCCATTATCTTGGACAAAATCTTATCTGCCCTTCAAGTCCCGTCTTACGTGTGCCCATTGATTCCTACCAACCAGGTTTGACCTTTTCATACTTCCCTTCAAATCATCTGTGCTTCTTTCCTGCTTTATAGACAGTTCTACCTTAGCTCACAGCTGTTTCTGTAATGCTCTTGTCCTCCTTAACAGCCATTGTAAGATTCTTAAGGATGAAATCAAGTTTGATTCACACTGACATCTTCAGTAGCATCTTTTCATAATGGGCTAAATTACCTTTGAACTTGCCTTGCAAGGGTGAATTAATTACGGTTAAGTGTATGAGGAATGGCTACATTTAATGCCCAAGGAAACTAGGCCATTTAACCCTGTTTCCCCTTGAGAATCAACAGATAATTCCCTTTTAGGGAATTTAGAGATACAAATTCGTCACTGCTGGTTCCCAGGAGTAGTGGCACCTATTGCTCTCCCTCCCCACCCTCATAATTTCTGTTTCTGTACCAACTATCTGTCCTTTACCTGGTGCCAATTCCGGACAAGGTTTCGGACTCCTCCCTTTCCCTTATCCCCAGTAAATACTTATTGGCTTGGTCAACCTGTTTGTTTCTTTCTATAGGGGCCATCACCTTCACTGGCACCAGACTAACAGAGGCCCTTGTCATGGCAAGCCTGAATCTTCCCACAAAAAATTAGTCTTCCTGAAATAACAAAGTTATAACAATGTTTTGCTTTACCTAAAAACAAACAAGCAAAATGGTACAAAACCAATAAAAAACCATACTTATCTGCAAGAAAATAAAGCCCCTAGTCCAAAATGCAGCCTCCTGTATAATTTAACATCAGATTTATCTTCCTAGATTCATTTACAGATTCTTTCCTCCACACAGATATTGAGCTCTGGTTAACAACAGGGGATATAAGCAGAAGCCCGTGGCCCTTTACCTGAGTTCATGCAGGCCCTTCCCTTTTCTGATCTCTGATATTCCCAGCATCTCTATGATGGAACAATAGATCGGGCAGGTGAAGTAATGGTTCTATTTATCAGGCTGATACTCAGCCCTCCAGGCTCCCTTCTTTGAAATTCTGACAGGACACACTATTAAAATCATTCATGATGGTTAGGGTTGGGATATCTCTGTTATCTGCCAATCTGTCTATAAGTTTCTTGTCTGATGGCAAGAAACGTCCTTCATACCAGAGTTTTCTAATCAGTGAATTGTTACCAGGTATTCCCTGAAAACATGTTCTGTGCTCAAACGAGGTAAAGGTAACTCCCCACTTGGAGCTGCACGATGAACACTCTTGTAGTAAATGCTCTAAGACTCTCAAAGTCTAAGAAGTCCTTTTTTGGTGTGTTTAATGGGGCTTGGGGCAACAGGTAGGCAAACACATATGACAGTCCCTTTGCCCTTCTACTGGAACACCTAAGGGGAACAATTTTGGAAATAAAACTTCATATCACTTTGCATCTCTTTCAATGAAGCATATAAGCATTCCCCTATATATTTTTCTATCAATGGATTGTTTTCAGCTCTTCATCAAAAATATGAACTACAAAACAGTAATACATAAACAAATAAAATCAAGCCTCAGCTTTTCACTCAACTCGCAAGGTCTGTCAAGCTCACAAAGTAGGTTATCAGTAAACTCCAGCCAGTTGATTCTTGGCCTGTGAAATGTTGTATTTGTACTTGAGTATATGGTATGAAAACCTTCCAGAGGAATGTGTACAATCTCATTTCAAAATCAACCAACTCCTTCCTACCCTCTTCCATTACAAGCCCTTCAAAAACATAATTTTACCATGGGCATATTTACAGGCAATGTTTTATATTATTCAGGCTTTTCTTAATAAGTTATGGCATTATCTAGATATGTATTTCCCCGGGAGGAAAAAAAAAGGCAGCAAGTCAATCTCGGTCTAAAGATGCCTGAATTAAATGTTTAAGAATTTGCCTTTTCTCCAGTTTTGAGATTGGGTTCATGTGTTGTGCCTGCCGATGGCTGTCTAACCGCTAAACTAAGTGGACATGAAATCAGATGGCATACAAAATTACAGGAATTTGATCTGTAGATAAACCGCAGCCCTTGATGAACTAACATTGTTCCAGATGAATTAACTCATCATCCCGAGGAACAGAACATTTCACAGGAGCCACCACACAATCTTCCCTGTAAAGAGCACTAATGGCTGTGATGAATATGTGATCTATTGAAAGCGCTTGCTTCTAACTAAATGGGCATACACTCAATGCACTGGGGAGGGGAGGGGAGGCAGCTTGGCCCCAGAATTATTGCTCCACTCCAGAACTCTGACAGTGAGTGCTGGTTACAATGCCTCTGATACAGAATTATTAAGAAATGATCAATGTGTTAAGTTCTTATCAAAGATTTAGTAAAGCACTTATCTTTTCTCTATGGCATAACTTCATTTTATTATTTCAATGACCACAGGCAGATCCTTCAAAAACACACCTTCCAAAGTTTCCAAAATAAAAACAAATCTTCATGGCCATATTATTTTATGTTGATCTAAGGAGTTATGGCTTGCTATTGTTGCTTTATAATACTATGTATAGATGTTATTCCTAAAATAATTAGGCTCGGGATAGGGTTTGTAGTCCCTGACTCCCAAGTTGTGCCTATCTAGATTTTCCCGAGCCTGGAGAATCTATAGGTAGTCAGTTTCCATAGTAAATGAAAGCTACAGTTATTATCTTAAATACAGCCTTTTCTGCACACAAAAATAATATAAATTAAAATAAAAAAATGAAATCTCTGTAGAACCAGAAAACTATGCTAGTCTTACAATCCATTTAAAGGGTGTCACAGCTTTTGATAGATATTAAATGGTAAAATGTCAAAATATTCCAATAGTAGTTAAAGCACCAATAAAATCTCAGTAGCATTGCAAAAACATGGACATTGATTTTAGCTGTGACTTTAAAAATATCTTTCTATAAATTTTGTTGAGTCAATTCTTCAACTTCAAATAAAATCCTAATATAGCCTGTCTATAAACTGCAGAATTAAGTACTGGTCAATTTCCAAGATGCAGATTCTGAAAGGTATTTGTGTTTTTGGTATGTAGTTCTTGGCTGGAAAACAAACTCAAGCTTGCAAATTCTTGCAGTGCCCTACAACTAGAAGGGCAAATGCCAGAAGGGACTTGAGTGGCAATACTTAGAGAGAAAATAAAAATATCCACCCTGATTCACCAGGTGATCTGAGCTACCAGTTCACTAATAAACCATGCAACCTAGTCTTGAGATGAAGAAAGTCAAAAATTAAGACTGAAATGACATAGATGTTTAAACTCATTCTTTTATGTCTTTTTTACATTGTCTTTCATAAGTTCATATTTCCTCTCCCCACTTCCACTCTTATGAGAACTAGCAAAGTCCATACATTCTCAAAAAATATATATTGTTCAATGAATCAAATATAAATGATTCACTAAATACTTTAGTGAATCAACTTGTTTGTATTAATTTTGTGTGTTTTTGTTGTTGTTGCCTCTGAAGAAATTATCATAATAAATGTTTATCATTCCCTATATACATATCCTTGGTAACCAATGCTGGAATATTTCAAGAAAGCCATTAAAGGTCTTTCTAAAATATATTTTGCTAAATTATAATCTTGGGAATCATATTGGAGTTATAACATATGCATATTCAAAAGGCTAATGTGAAGAGAGAGAGAGAGAGAGAGAGAGAGAGAGAGAGAGAGAATAATCTGTTACTAAGAAAAAAGTATGAGATGGAGACATGAATCATCTGTTCCCTCCACAGGAATCCATGTTCAAATGCCTTTGTATTATGAGTATAATATCTTGTGTTTAGTGTGACTCTTGGGTTTAGAGATATGTATTTTTCACACCATGCTGCCCTGAATGCAGGTATACCACTTTCTTTGATGCTCAACCAAAGCCAAGGTGATCCATTCCAACACTGGATGGTTTAAGGGCTGAACAAGACAATTTTTAATTATACTTTATTTTCAATTACTTGCTTACTGCAGAATCTAAACCCATAGTAAAATGTAAATTCACTGAATTCAGTTTAGGTTTTAAAAAATATTTCATAGCAATAAAAAGATAATAATCAAGACAAATAAATTAATGAATCTTCTACCCACAGTATTTGTGGAAGGCAGACCAACATTGCTTTTCTAATTCTTCCCTGCCCCCAATAATTTTATTTAATGTGGTCCAGGTGATCCCAGTGACTCATGACTCACATGGCCCAGCTGTCAAATCACCCACACCTAGGATGTGGTGACAACAGTCTGTTTTCACAAACGACCTGCCTCTTAGAGCCTTTAGCAGGGATGGTGACAGGCCGAATGTGGTAACCTGCCATAATGAAGTAAGAAGATCTTCTTCCCAGGGCTCAGTAGACCACAGATTTCCTCTAAAAAAATATGAAATTACTGTGCTCACGAGCAATCAGTCTCATCCCAGATTCCTGCTAACCCATACCCCTCTGATGTTAGAGCCCTCAGTGAATGGAGTTTGCTTCTAGTTTTATGATATTGAGAGAGTTCCTTAAACTTTTTTTTAAAATTAATGTACTAGAGGCCCAGTGCATAAAATTTGTGCATGGGTGTGGTCCCTAGGCCTGGCCAACAATCCAAGTGTGAGCATTTGGCATGGAAGGGCAGGTCCCCGCTGACCTCTGGGTCCTGGGCAGCACCTGGGCCCCTGGGCCCTCATGCACCCCCCTCTGCCTGAGTCACAGCACCCAAGTCCCCACATGGAGATGTGGTGAGCGCAGTTGGGGCACAGTGTGGGCCTCTGGGCTGTCCAGGGGCGCCACAAGGAAGCCGGGTGGGCAGCGTGCTCTCTCCCAGTCGGCCTCGCAGACAGGGCTTCTGCATGAAGAGCCCGACTGGCCCCTGTGGTGCCGATGGCTGTGGCGCTTGAGTCCTGTCATCCTGGGGGAGGATTGCAAGGGGAGTGAGAGCGAGCTCATTGGACACTCTGCATTCTCACAGCACCTCCATCCGGTCACACCCGCCCCCAGGTAGCCAGCAAGAGGTGGTTGCAGTACCTCACCCACACCCACCATGTTCCCCACCGCCCCCTGGTGGTCAGTGCAAGTCATAGCGAGTGATCAAACTCCCGTTCTCCCAGTCAAACTCCCAAGGGGACACTTTGCATATTAGCCTTTTATATAGAGAGAGTTGACATTTGTCAACATGATGCTTAAACTTCTTGAAACTCTCTTTCAGTATCTTTAAAGTGGTGATAATGGCACCTATGTCATAGGAAGTTATTAGGATTAAACAATGAAGATAATGTATATAAAGCACTTGGTACAATCCCTGGCACATAGTAGAAACTCATGAGGAAGAATCTTATAGTGATTAAAAGGACAGGCTCTGGAAAAATACAGCCTGGATCTAAATCACAGCTGAACTGTGTGTTCAGTGAGAGAAATGTGCCAAGTTACTTAGCACCTCAGTTTCCTCCTCTGTAAATGAAGATAATGATTGTATCTCACAGGGCTATTGAGGGGATTAAATACAGTAATCTGTGCACAGCACTTAGCTCAATGCCTAGCACATAATAGCACCTAATAAACATTAACTGTTATTAAATGGAGTTCTAACTCTATAAAGTAGTTGTTACCATCGATATAAATGCCCACTATGGTTGGTTTGTTTGTTTCCATAGACATCCTTATATCAGAAGAGAAACAAACACTTTTTTCTCCTAATGCGTTTGCTGGTCATCAAGCAGCAGTTTGTTTCTGAGAAACAGAAATGGAAACCAGAGAGCCAGAGAAGAATAACCAAAATAAGTGATAGGGATGCAAATTCACTATGGCATCTGACAGCTGCCCTAGACACCACAGCCATAGTGGGGAGAAATATTTTCTAAGAAAGGAATTTTGGGGAGATAGGTAAAAGAAAGCACATGAAGAGAAATCTAAATCTTCATACTTCTATTGGAAGTAATAAGTTAAAAAAAACTTAAGAAATTAAGCTTGAAGTACATATTAGTCAATATGTGAAGTAGTCTAGTAAAAGATATAATTCTTCAAAATGTAGGATAAAAAATGGAAGATAAAATATTTAAGGAAAAAGGAAGAAGACACAGAGAAGAAGACATTGGTGTGAATCCACAGGACCTCAGTAGAGATCGTTCCATGTTGGGTGTGTCAATTTGTTCTGTTGGGTGGGACAGGAAATGTGAATGGGCAGCCATTGATCGTACAGCACCAGTCAAATCTCTAGATGACTGTTGCCACCATCCTAACTGCCACCTGGTGAGAGCCTGGGCCAGGACCGCTCAGCTAGCTAAGTGGCTCCTGAATTCTTAAACCATAGAAATAGAGGACAATAAAAATGTTTATTTTTGTTTTTAGCCACTAAATATTGGGATAATTTGTTATGCAGCAATAGATACCCAATACGGCAGCCAAAAGCACTTAGATGGATAGGGAGAATTCAGTCTCCTGGCCTCCTCTCATTGTTGGAGAGTTCAGGCTCCTGAAGGAGTCATCTTCCCCCACACCCTAACCCCACTCCCTCACACCACCCCACTCCCAGCCTGCTCAAACCCTGCTGTAGCTTAAAATGGGCGGGTGTTTTCACACTCGCATCTAACAATACTTGTCTCTGGTTCTGCTCATGAACTGTTGTTCAATAGAGTCATTAAGACATTCTAGGAGCCATAACATTGAGAAGCATTAATGAATGAAACTTGATAAGGCCAAATTATGGGAAACTTTTCAAGCCTGTTGGAATTGGGGCTACTTTGGATTGAACACAGAAAAAGGCAGTGATTACAAGTTTCAGAGTGGTGACATTATGACACCAAGATTTCAGAAAGATTTGTATCTTGTTTTCAGAAGCATCACATGGTAGATCAAGAGTTCTAAGTTGGTTTTGTTATATGTACCAAATTAGGGTTAAGTTGTTTTATAAACACGGACTAATTTTTGTTATTGTTTATAAAATGGCTAAAATGTTGATCTTGGAACATACAAGTGCCCTGCTAAAGGGTTTATCAGGAGTTCCTCCAACTTCAGCCCAAATCTGGAAGAAAGGCAATTCAACTATATCAGTGACAAATGCATCAACCGAAAATACTATCAGCAAAACTTTGCTTCTCCCCCTCCCTCCCTGCCATGGACTAGGACCTTGCCCCTTGCCTGTGGTAGCAGGACCTCTACTGGGAGCTGCAGCCACTTCTGATAAAGTGAGCACCTGGCTCTCATTTCCACAAGCTCCCAGAGAGGTTGCCAGTTTGTCTCAGTACCAACCAAACCATATCAGGTGTAACAGACAGCATAGTAGGGATAATAACATATTATCCTTTTCAATGGGGCTTTCCTTTAAGTTTATTAAGTTATTAATGATTAAAAAAACATGAGAGGGGATGACAAGTAATATTATCACCACAATAAAAAGGAAAAAGAGATGCACACATTAGAGAACTTGCCTAAGGTCTCAGTGCCAATGAGAGGTAGACCTGTAACTAGAAGACAGAACTTCTGATGCTTAGCTAATGCTGTTCTACTGTACCAGTGGTTCTCCATCTAGCTGGGCAAACAGGGTAGATTTCTCTTTAGACGGTTGGTTGTTTTTTTTTTTTTCACTTACAGTGGTTCTCAACCTGTGGGTCGCGACCCCTTTGGCGGTCGAACGACCCTTTCACAGGGGTCACCTAAGACCATCCTGCATATCAGATATTTACATTACGATTCATAACAGTAGCATCATTATAGTTATGAAGTAGCAACGAAAATAATTTTATGGTTGGGTCACAACCTGAGGAACTGTATTTAAAGGGCCAGAAGGTTGAGAACCACTGAGAATCTGGTAGCTTTACTTATCCCTCCACTTCACTTTGATATTTGCTTTGCAGTTTTCATTTTCGAACATTTTCTTTGAAGTCTTTCAAATTACAAAAGCAATACATGCTTGTTTTACCAACTAAACAACACAACACAGAGGTAGTCCACCATTCTGAGGTAATTACTATTTAGTCCACTGTGGTTTTTACCTGGTAGTATTCTTTGCTCATGCAAAATAAAAACATATATATGTAATATATCATATATACTTATATAAACACATAACTATATATTAAATATATATTATATATAAATATATATGCTTTGTTTTTTTACCAAAATAGAGTGCTATACTATACACATTTTTTCTATACGTTATTTTTAATGTGACACTATATCATAGACATGCTACAAGTTAGACAGTTCATGTCGAATTTGAAGTTCTTTTTCTACTTTCTTTATGCATACATACAGCCCCATGTACATATATGTACATATACATAATTTTACACGACCTCTCTGGTGTCAAAATAACCCTGGGCTCTCTCCCCAACCCCACCCCACTCTCTCTCATTCCTTGGCTCTTGACTCACAGGTTGAAAATGACCAAACTAAATATGCTACAAGATAAGGTTTAGAAGCCAGAAGGAATAAAAAATTAATGTAAACCATTGTTCCTGCTGTTAAGGCCCATGCAATCTATTTAGAGAGACAAGACTAAGCTACTTGAAAGAATAGCCAAGAGTACAAGACGGTTAAGTCATTAAGTACTAAATTATGTGGCTCGAGTGATAAGTGCTGCAGAGATTGAGGCAGGAGAGAGATGCGTAAAGGCCGGCACGGTAGGAGAAGCTCTATGGGAGAGGGGAGACTTGCGCTCATTCAAAGGCTAGGGCAAAGTGGAAAAGAATATTCCTGGGGAGCTTACCATGTGCTAGAGTCAGGCTAAATGTATTTTCAATGTTTGTTTAATTACTCTGATAAAACTCAGCACCCTGTGGTTCCTTAGGTGCATAAAGTCATCGCCACATGTTTTAAAATGTAGATTTCGGTATGTGTATATTCATGTGTGTGTGTGTTCTTAAACAAAAGGATTAATTTCCCTCATGGATTCTAATGTAACAGATGGATATATAGTCTATGCCGGGTGAATCTGCCAGCATAAATCAAAGGAACGTGGAAAAATAATTGTTCTGGTAAAACGGAAAAGCAGTCAGTAAGCTCGTGAAACTTCTGGAGTAATCCTTTTTTTAAATCCGTGAATAACTAATAACCTACTAAAGGTACATATCCAGGCATAATGCTTTATAAGCAAACTAGAAACATTTCATTTAAGATAATGGGTCTTCTTATTTTGTTTAAAAACCAAAGACACAGTCTAAGTTATAATCAACTCATTTGCAATAATAATAACAATAACAGAAAGCACAAAACACTTTTAAATTCTAAGCATAATGCATGAGTACATACACCCCATTGTTGTTTTCTGTGTTATAATCTCATGGATTTAATGTTTTTTAAATTATTTGGTTTAAATTGGAAATGGAGATAAAGGTATCCATTGGCTTTTTTCAAAGCACGTTTATAAATATTTTACTTCAAATATTAGTCAGTTTTGTTAATTTCACTCATTTACTCATTTATTCTCAAAAGAAATCAGACCCAGCCCACTGCTAAGTGCTAAGGATGTTCAGTGAGTGGAGGAAGAGAGCATTACTCCATTATACAACACACCTGACTGGCCTTAGCAAGCTATTTAAGTGACAGAATCAAGAGATAATGGTAAGATGATAAAATAAAATGATTATAAAACAATCATTTATTAAGTGCCTACTGTATGTCAAGTGATTATGCATCATTTCATTTAATAACTCACTAACAGTTGGTATTCAGGATCACTGTGAGCTGACCCATGATTGACAGGGACCCTAAGGAGTGTTAACCTCAGTTTAATAATAAATATTAGATAAGTAAAGGAGGTACCGATCTAGACTCCTGAGACATCAGTGAATCAATAATGCGTATTAGTAATTAATACAGTCATTCTGAGCATATGAAAACAGAGGCCAGAGGAGCAACATGATATTCCCAAAGCTCAATCATAATCAGAGTGAGAACAAATTTGTACCATTGCTTGGTTTGTGGCATCATACCATTTTTTCAATTACTTCCTCATTGATTAATGTGTTTTAATTACAGTGTGTCAGAAAGAAAAAGAAAAAACCTCAGGGAAAAGAAATCCACTACTCAACAGATAGAGAAGGGAGGCGCGTCTTAGGCGTAAAAGTCTAACCTACTGAGGTTCTCAAAAGTGATTCTGGAAAATGCTTCACCTATCCTCATCTTACATTCTCCACTTCGATTTGTACAAAAACATAAAGGTAAAAACAAAAGACAGGATAATTTGTGATTTTTCTGTCCACAACTAGAATCTCTCATAATAGGGTTGCTAATAAAAACAATGAAATCTGGTTTTTAACATTATGTCATTAAACCATAATTATGTCTCATAGCCCAAGGAAGGTCGTTTGGGGTTATTAGTAGTGGTTTCCTCCTAAATTTAGCATGTCTGCCCTTACTATCTGCTTCCTTATCTGATTATTTACACTGTTTGGAACTTCCTTGTGCTTTTATCATCAAAAACCACTTGTGGTCCGTATCCTGGGTGCAAGGCGTTGGCCCCATGTCGGATTCCTTGTCTAAGCCACGTTCCTGTTAAAGTTTCCTGACAAAAGTTTTGTCTACATAATAGCCAACATAAATTTTGACAGGAAATAAATTGGTTTATGAAAGTAACTCTTAAAGTGGGAATCGGTTCCTCTCTTTCAAGATATCTTTTGAAACTGTTTAATGAGTGTTCTCCAAGATTTCAGTGAAGACACACAGATGCATGTAATCGAAAAGCATCTAAGATTTCACCTCTTGAAACTGTTCGTTAATAGACATAAAGTGTTTATTGCACCATTAGACAACGCGTTTCCAAACTGTGACTATGTCAGTGATGTTCATTCTAGAGAGGACTCATATGAAAATGCATTAAGAAAATAAAGTGAAGTTGTAAAACTGATGAATTTCCGTCACAAAAGGAGATCTAGTATAATCGAAATGTTGCATTTGTACTGGATGGTCAAGCCATCTACGGCATCTGAGAAGTTTGTAATTAGTCTATGTTTTTCATCACTAAGAAAAAAATATGCGGTTTTAGATATCATGTTTAAAGCACCTAAAAACCCCAAAGTTGTCATGCTAAATACAAGAGATCTAAAGATCTGCTGTTACACATCCATTACATTTAGTGAGCTGTCCTACTGGCTTTTTTGAAGTGCGGTATACACGATCTTATAAGGCGAAACACTTTATGTACCATACGAAATTTGAGGCATAATGTTTAATGTTCACAAGATAAGTTAACAAAACTGTATGCTGGTGACTTTTTTATTTCCCTGTTTTATGTCCTTCAAGTACTTTAAGGAAAGATAAACAAGAAGGTAGGAGAATAAAATGTGCCTTTTCCTTCTACCTTTTTCACTCTCTCTTTCCTAAATTAAATTATTACTGCTGATTTGCACCCAAGGAAGAAATCATGTTAAAATATACTGGTTTCTTTTTTTATTTTAATGTTTAGATAACAGCTTTCAAAACACAGCTAAGTAAAATGTGTTTTGAGATGGAAAACATTTGGTCTTTTTTCTAGCTTTCAACAGCTTAAGTGAAGGGATTTTTAATGTTCCCAAACAGCTGGGCCATACTCTGTGCATCATGAATTCCACTCTCATTGAAGGATCCCATCTCCCTCACTGCATGGAGAGGTTCCTTTTTTCCTCCCTGTTCTTGCCATGTGTTCATCTTAATAGCTTTCCATTATTATCACAGCTTTCTCATGGGTAACGCTTAGAGCAGTGATTCCTAAAAGGACTTATCCTTGGATGAAACACAATTTTTTTCTTAAAAAATGCAGATGGTTTTCTATTTTTTGTGTGTGGCAACTGTTGAAAACAGCAGGTCAATGTACATTGGAATAATAATAATAATGGTATGACAGGGGAGGACTTGCATTCCTGTTTTCAAGATTTGCATAGCTTTCTCAAAGATGCTTCTGAACATTCAAGTACACTTTATCTAAAGGTGGGTGGGTGGGTGAGGAGAGATTAACCAAAGAATGTACATGCATATATGCATAACCCATGGACACAGATAATAGTGTGGTGAAGGCCTGGGGTGGGGGGGGGGGGGGGCTAGAAGGGGTCAATGGGGGGAGGAAAGGGGGACATCTGTAATACTTTTAACTATAAAGATAAATCTAAAATAAAATAAATAAATTACCTAAATTTTTATCACTCTCTCAATATACATCCTAACATATGCTCAAAAGGAGTTTTTTTTTTTTTCAGAACAACTAAATACTTCACAATTATTTTCAAACCCTTTCCCAGGAAAAGGTTGTACATATATGCATCTATTTATTTATGTGACTATAATAAGTAAGGTAATGAGAGGGTATGGGTGGTAATCATACATAATGTCAATTCAATGTGAAAAAAGTAATCAATATAAAAAATGCCAAAATATTGTAGAATTATTATTTACTGCAAATGTACTAAATTAAAGTACATCTTATGTTTAACTATAGGTTTACAGTTTTACAGCTAAAAGAGTAAAAACAATAATTTAGAAAATCACATACATTAAATACACAAACCATGTAAATAAAGTGTGTTCATAAATATACATAAATTATGTAAATTGGCAAGAAATAACAAAAATCTCATTGTCTATTTTTATAATCAGTTATTTATTGTTTTCTAGCCAATTCACTTGTTTATCTGTCTCAAATTTAGGGAATGAATCAATGGAAATATATCCCCAGCTGAATATTCACTCCCTCTGCCTTCTCCTCACCTTCCAATCCTACAGCAAACCTTGGGACCTTCTAGCCTTCTCTAGGAGTTATTGCTACATGCTAAGGATGGGCAGGGGATGGAAGAGCGCATTACTCCATTATACAGCACATTTGATTGGCCCAAGGAACTCAAGGTCCTACACGGTAAAACAAACGATGCTGTACTATTTATTATCAACTGTGAAGTTCTAAATAATAAGGAATTCCCCATATGTAGATGATAAATAGTCATTAGCATTGCTTCTATGAATAATCTATGATGGCTTTTCACCATGGTTAATCTCTACCTTCCAAATCCTCCTTCAAAAAAGTCAACTTGTTCTTGAATAATTGAAAATGTACTTTATACGTAGATGACCTATACTTCTAAGAATAGACATGCATCCCCAATGTGGGAAAATGTATCCTGTATGCATCACACACACACACACACACACACTCACTCACACACACACACACACACACACACACACACACCTTCAAAACTGTTTTCAATAAAATATATCAGAATGGATACATGTAAATGACTTTTGAGTACTTGTCCTCCCAGTTCCCATATTTAAATTAACAGTGTTATAATTGTAACGGAGTGAAATGCTCAGTCTCTCTGGCTCCATCTTGTTCAAGCCTGCATTGTTCCCAGAGCCTCAAGTGAATAGATTCCACTTAGTCTTGCATATAGACATGCTGAGTTTTACAAAAGCAACCCCTCACCAGAAGGTGCTTCTCCTAAGGATCTAAGGGAAGTATGTACAAAAATAATGATTATTTATTAAAGATTTGCAGCAACTTCATGACCAGACTCACATCAACTAGAATCAACAGACTAAGAACAGAGAAGTTTCACAATCTTCCTCAGACCCCTGCTGGCACCCAGATACCTGCCTTGTCAATCACCTCTTACCCCTCCCATTTCCCCTTTACTTGACATAAAAGAAGCCTGAACTCTGTCCTTTCTTGAGATGTATGTGAGGCACCACTAAGTTTGCCCTCTTCTCAGTTGGTGTCTTCTTGATCAATAAACCTTTTCTGACTCCAAACTGTGATATCTAGAGTCTTGGCCTTTTGATGCATCAAGCACATGGACTTTGCTCAAGTAACATTATCTACCCAGCTGCTGATTCTGATTCTCTAAAAGAATGTCTTTAAAATAGTCTCTGAAAAATAAATAAGTTATATAAATGAAGTAAATAAAATCCCTGAGAAATGAAAGAGAATAGCAGCTTGTTATATTAATACATGGGTAGGGAAAAAAGATATTTTCAAACAACTGCAATTCTATTGTGAAATAAGTTGATCACTTTTCGAAGGATGTTCTGAACAAGTTTTAGAGTTTTCATAATGAGTTTTTGTTGTAAATGCCTTAGATTCCAGAGCTAATGCTGAAAATTTTCCACTTTACAGTGTTACCTGGGGTTTTTTGTTGTTGTTCATGCTGCTTCAAATTAAGCTACTTGCTTCTTTATTAAATTATAGTATTGTTTTATTTTGGTTTGACTGAGAGATATTAGGTTAAATAATTGTAGCCATGAAATTGGTGAATTGCTAGTTTCTAGATTAACACACTGCTAGGTCAGATTGCTTGACATCAATTGCATTGTAGTTGGTTATGGGAAAATCAAAAAGTTTCTTAATTTATTTCCTATATTGACTTAAAGGTTCTATGCTGACCTTACATCTAATCCTGTTTTGTTTTGTTTTGTTTTTCTTCTATATCAAAACTGTCTCAAAGACTTTACTAGCCCATTTTGTAAGATTCTTGGTGTTTAAACCTTATAGTCAGACTGGGCTAAAAATAACCAAGTAGTACATTGGTTTTCATTGAGGGAGTTCTGCTGACTAAAACCAGGCAATTGGCAGGTCACACAGAAAAGTTGCAATACTAGAAAAAAGTTCAAATTTCCATACAAAGAGGTAATTACTTTAACACAAATAAAAATTCAATGCCTATAGTAAAAGCAAAATGTATGATTCAGGATGGATTGTAGATAAAATTTATTTGCACTAAATTTAGACATATCATTATTAGAAAAATTGCCATGAGGGGAATAATAAAGAAAATTCGATTTGCTTAGATTTTGGTTTTTACACTTTAAAAAGTTATAGGTAATATTTCCCCTTTATCTAGCATAAGTTCACCCCAGAAGCATAGACTAAATTAAAGTTAACAACGTACTTTAGCTGAGGAAAATAGCTGTTAAGACCAACTGTTTTCTGTTTTATGATTTGATGTGGGAACAACCTTACACATGATCTTCAGCACAAATATAATATTTAATATCTTATCCTGGGTCACAGTTGAAATCTTTCCCTGATTAAAACATGTAAAGTGGACATGTTTCAGCACTTGAAACAACATTTATTTTTAAATTAACATCTAGAGTTATCAAAAATAAGTTAAATTAATCTAATTAATTTGGGCTGAAATAATTAATAAGCTATAAAATTATTTATAAATGGATATTATGGTCATTTTACTTCCAAGTGTGTTCTGCTATGTTCTTTGCAAACATTCCAGAGCCCAAGTGGCATACTTTCTCTCATATTACTAAATGTTTGCTCTGACCTCAGAGTGTTAATACAAATAAAAATATTGACATTTTTTCACACTTATTCAATACCCATTGAAAAGAAACCTAAAGTATCATTCAAAACTTAGCACATCTTGTACTTTTACAAAAAGAAAGCTTCAAAATAGAATTCCACAATGTGAAAACAATATGTCTCAGAGAGTGAGAGCAAGAAGAAACCTTTAGTTCCCCTGAACTAGTCTAACTTCCTGCTTAACCATCTTATCAGAAGTGTATCTTAGTAAACAGAGAGGGGCAGACGATACTCTGTTCTGTTCAACTCTATATGAGGGAAGTTCTACTTTTCTTTTTCATGGGAAAGAAGAAAATGTCAGCCAGCCAAAATACAAAGGCCAAGATGATATCTTACCACTAGCTCAATGAGTAATATTTTAGGAAAATTATATTTAGCCCCTTATGTCGTTCATACTGGAAATGAAATCCCCAGACTATCACAAAAGCTATTTCATATACATGCCTAATGTTACAAACCCTCTTCTGATCGAATTATTCTATTTTTACTTCTGTTGATTTACGTATTTGTTTTACTCATTAAAATTGTCTGTTCCAACTCAGACCTTAAATGTCAACACCAAGCCTCTCTGTTCTCTTAGAAGTAAGCCTTAAATCATATTGTTTCCCATGGTACTTAATTACACCAAGTCAAATGAAAGCACAATTCAAAGGAATACTCACTTTTGTGGGTGCCAAAAATGTGAACTTGGCCAATTTTTTTCCCATTCAGCACAGAGTAGTTAAAGCTATGATGATTCCTCTACTCTGCATCATGAGCCAGCTTGTCTAATTCTGGAAACATTCCACAGAGCTTCACAGGGAATCCCCTCGGTCATTTACATAGGATTGGGAGAACTCAATGTTTCCTCAAATAAAAGTAGCAACTGGATATTTTCCCCCTTCATATTATAGAATAAGGGTACAAGGTTCTATTCAGCAGCTTAAGGAAACTCAAACTTACGATAGGAAGCCATTTTTAATAAACTTACTGGTGCTTTTGAGAGTGGACCGATAATGTCCCTTTCCACCAAGGAAAGAATGGGTAACACTGTAGACTTTCCATTCTTCTGAGACTACACATTCTAATGGTCAGTGTTTCATTTGTAAGTTACAGAACCGTCTTTCATACGCATATGACCAAACCCCAAATGGATATTCTGCTTTCAGTATTGTATTCCTCAGATTTCTTTTTGTCTTTATATTACTGTATGCTTAAAATTCTTTGCATTATTTTAAGAATGTTTCTCTTCTCAAACTATACCCATACACAATTTAATTTTAAACATACTAATTTTCCGCAAGAAAAAATAAGATACATTTTTTTAGCAAAGAAGAAGCAATAATAAAGATTTGAAGGAAGATGTTGCAAGTAAAATGTCACTGTATTTTTCTATTAGAAATATTGGATGAGATCTTTATGAAAGAATTAAATGGATTTGGTTCTCATGAAGAAATCTATAATAACCAATAATAATTAATGGTAGATTATTAGATTTTCATTCATTCTGAATTTCCTATTAGACTTTATTCTTCTTGAAGACCAAAGCCCTTGTAATTTTTTTTCTCTTTTAGTGTGCAGTCCAGTAATTTGTACATAGTAGATACCCAATACATGTTTGATGAAATATAAGTTAAAAATATTATTTTATAACACAGTTAAGATCTTTAACATTTTATATTATGGCCATTATAATCATTTAAAAGAGAAGTATAAAAATAATATTTTAAATTGATCTGGAAATTGACCTAAAATAAAATGAAATAATTATAAATAAAATAAATGATTATTAGAATAAATAATTTGATAGTCATTTGTCAAGCACTTACTCCATATTACTCCATATTACTCTGAGACAGGGAAAGGAAATGATGGAAATACATAATAGCATGGAATGGAAGTTATTTATCAACTATTATGAAATAGAAAAATCCATTAAGAGAAACAGAAAAGCTCCCTTGGAAGAAATATTACAGATAACTATTAAGACATTGATGAAGGGGTAGAGTAGGGAAGAACTATTGCTCTTGGGTTTTTCAAGGGAAGTCAGAGAACTGATTCCAGCAAAATAGAAAGTTCCCAAAAGATAAAACATTGATAGTAAAGGATCACCAGGTCACTTCATAATGAGCAACAGGAAATTAAACCAACATTCAGTGGGCTCCATCTAAAGTGTAGTATAAAATAGAGGAAACTCAAGTGAAATCTAGATGAAATCTAACAGGTAATACTGACAAAGAAAGAGTTGAGGAATGAGAAATAAGAGGAACTAGGAACTCCTTTTGTTCTTGGATGCTATAAATTTCTACATGGTTTGATCTGACACAGAAATGCTATTCATGTTTAAGAACTGGAATGAATATATATATATATATACTAGGGGCCCGGTGCACAAAAATTTGTGCACTCGGGGGAGAAGGGGGGGTCCCTCAGCCCGGCCTGTGCCCTCTCGCAGTCTGGGACCCCTCGGGAGATAACGACCTGCTGGCTTAGGCCTGCTCCTGGGTGGCAGAGGGCAGGCCCAATCCCTAGGTGCAGCCCCTGGTCGGGCTCAGAGCAGGGCCGATTGGGGAGTTGGGGCGCCGCCCCCTGTCATGCACAGAGCA